>NC_092756.1:73273154-73385654 GCF_047496795.1 Chiloscyllium punctatum | reverse complement strand
GGGCATTTCAACGCCACTTCGTGGCACTCTCATCGTTCACCCTTAATTCCTTGCGCGATCAAGAATTTATCAATCTCTGCCCTGAAGACAATTAACGTCCTGGCCTCTGCTGCGCTCCACGGCAATGAATTCCACAGGCCCACCACTCTCTGCCTGAAGAAATGTCTCCTCATTTCCGTTCTAAATTGACCCCCCTCTAATTCTCAGGCTGACCCCTTGGGTCCTGATGGAAACACATTCCCAGCATCCACCCTTTCTAAGCCATGCATTATCTAGTAAATTTGCATTAGATCTCCCCTCAACCTTCTAAACTCTAATCAATACAATCCCAGGATCCTCAGCTGTTCATTGTATGTTAAGCCTCCCATTCCAGGGATCATCTGTGTGAATCTCCGCTGGACATGCTCCAGTGCCAGTATGTCCCTCCTGAGGTGTGGAGCCCAAAATTGGATACAGTATTTCAAATGGGGCCTAACCAGAGCTTTATAAAGTCTCAGAAGGACATCGCTGCTTTTACATTCCAACCCTCTTGAGATAAATGGCAACATTACATTTGTTTTCTTAACCACGGACTCAACCTGCAAGTCAACCTTTAGAGATTCCTGGACTATCATTCCCAGATCCCTTTGTACTTTGGCTTTATGAATTTTCTCCTGTTTAAAAAATAGTCCATGCCTGTATTCCTTTTTCCAAAGTGCAAGTCCGAGCATTTGCTCAGGTTGAATTTCATCAGCCATTTCCTGGACCACTCTCCTAAACTGTCTAAATCTTTCTGCAGCCTCCCCACCTCCTCAGAACAACCTGCTTGTCTGCTGAACTTTGCATCATCGGTGAACTTCGCCAGAATGTCCCCCAGTCCCTTCATCCAGATCATTAATATATAAAGTGAACAGCTGTTGCCCCAACACTGAACCCTACGGGACACCACTTGTCACCAGCTGCCATTCCAAGAAAGAACCCTTTATCCCAACTCTCTGCCTTCTGTCAGATAGCCAATTCCCAATCCATGCCTGTAGCTCACATCGAACACCATGGACCGTCACCTTACTCAGCAGTCTCCCGTGAGGCACCTTATCAAATGCCTTTTGGAAATCTAGGTAGATAACATCCACTGGGTTTCCCTGGTCTAACCTACTTGTTACCTCTTCAAACAATTCTAACAGGTTTGTCAGGCATGACCTCCCCTTACTAAATCCATGCTGACTTGTTCTAATCCAACCCTGCACTTCCAAGTATTTAGAAATCTCATCCTTAATGATGGATCCTAGAATTTAACCTACAACCGAGGTTAGGCTAACCGGCCCATAAGTTTTCATCATTTATCTTGATCTTTTCTTGAACAAGGGGTTTACAACAGTGATTTTCCAATTATCTGGGAATTTCCCTGACTACAGTGATTTTTGAAAGATTAAAAATAGCCTCTACTATTTCCTCAGCCACCTCCCTCAGAACTCTAGGATGGAGACCATCGGGGCCGGGAGATTTATCAATTTTTAGACCTTTTAACTTTTCTAGCACTTCCTCTTTTGTAATGGCTACCATATTCAAATCTGCCCCCTGATGCTCCTTAATTGTTAGGATAATGCTCATGTCTTCCACTGTGAAGACTGACACAAAGTATTTACCAAGTTCTTCAGCCATTTCCTTATCTCCCTTCACGAACCTTCCTGCATCAATTTGGAATGGCCCAATTTCTACTTTTGCCTCTCATTTGTTTCTTATGTATTGAAAGAAACTTTAACAATCATTTCTAATATTACTGGCTAGCTTACCTTCATATTTGATCCTCTCCTTCCTATTTCTATGTCTTTGTTATCCTCTGTTTGTTTTTGTCGTCTTCCCAATCTTCTGATTTCCCAGTGCTCTTGGCCACTTTGTAGGCTCTCTCTTTCCCTATGATACATTTCCTGACTTCCTTTGTCAGCCCTGGCTGTTTACTTCCCGCCCCCTGACGGATAATGTTTCTGCCAAGAGAAGACTGAGGGAGTTTGGGATCCAGTACTCTCTGAGGTATCCGGCGGTGCTCCGATAACCTTACATGGATCCGTACATCTCTTTGATACATCGGAGAAGGCAAGAGACTTTGTGGACAAATTAACCGAATCTGAACAATTTAGTATCTACAAATAGTGTTGTTTGGTTATGTCTTTGTTTTTTTTAAAAAAACCGAGGATGTCCAGTTGGAGCTTTCTTTTCCTTGTTTTCCCGATTGGTAATAATCCGGTTTAAACTGTGTTTTGTGGCGGTTGAGATGTGTACTTTCAATTTCTAAGTGAAGTGAGAGCAGTAACAAATTAAAAATTCTATATATGAATGCACGAAGCATTAGACACAAGGTGGATGAGCTTGAGGCTCTTTTGGAAAGTGGCAGATACGATATTGTGGGGATAACTGAGACGTGGCTTCATGGGGACAGGGCCTGGGAAATGAATATTCAAGGCTACACGTGTTATCGTAAGGATAGACTGACGGGCAGAGGGGGTGGGGTGGCCTTGTTGGTAAGGGAGGATATTCAGTCCCTTGCGCGGGGGGACCTAGAGTCAGGGGATGTAGAGTCAGTGTGGATAGAGCTTCGAAACACTAAGGGTAAAAAGACCCTCATGGGAGTCATCTACAGGCCCCCAAAAATGTAGTCTGGATGTTGGAGGTAAGTTGAATCAGGAGCTGAAATTGGCTTGTCGCAAAGATGTTACTACAGTTGTTATGGGGGACTTTAACATGCAGGTAGACTGGGAGAATCAGGATGGTATCGGGCCTCAAGAAAGAGACTTTGTGGAGTGCCTCAGAGATGGATTTTTAGAGCAGCTGGTGCTGGAGTCGACCAGGGATAAGGCGATTCTGGATCTGGTATTGTGTAACGAACCAGAATTGGTCAGTGACCTCGAAGTGAAGGAGCCATTGGGATGTAGTGACCATAATACAATAAGCTTCAATCTGCAATTTGAGAGGGAGTGGGTACAATCTGAAGTGACAATATTTCAGTTGAATAAAGGGAAATATGGAGCTATGAGGGAACAACTGGCCAAAGTTCAATGGTTTAATACCTTAACAGGGAAGACCGTGGAGGAACAATGGCGGATATTTCTGTGTATAATGCAGAAGATGCAGGATCAGTTCATTCCTAAAAGGAAGAAAGATCCCAGGAGGAGACATGGGCGGCCGTGGCTGACAAGGGAAGTAAAGAAACATATAAGGTTAAAAGAGAAAAAGTATAACTTAGCAAAGATAAGCGGGAAAACGGAGGACTGGGAAGTTTTTAAAGAACAACAGAGGATTAGTAAGAAGGAAATACGCAGAGAAAAAATGAGGTACGAAGGTAAACTGGCCAAGAATATAAAGGAGGATAGTAAAAGCTTTTTTAGGTATGTCCAAGGCAAAAAAATGGTTAGGACAAAAATTGGGCCCTTGAAGACAGAAGCAGGGGAATATATTACTGGGAACGAAGAAATGGCAGGGGAATTAAATGGGTACTTCAGATCTGTGTTCACTGGGGAAGACACAAGCAATCTCCCTGAGGTAACAGTGGCTGAAGGACCTGAACTTAAGGGAATTTCTATTTGCCAGGATTTGGTGTTGGAGAGACTGTTAGGTCTGAAGGTTGAAAAGTCTCCGGGACCTGATGGCCTGCATCCCAGTGTACTGAAGGAGGTGGCTCGGGAAATCGTGGATGCGCTGGTGATTATTTTCCAGAGTTCAATAGAATCGGGGTTGGTTCCTGAGGATTGGAGGGCGGCTGATGTTGTGCCACTTTTTAAGAAGGGTGGGCGGGAGAAAGCAGGAAATTATAGACCAGTTAGTCTGACCTCAGTGGTGGGAAAGATGCTGGAGTCTATTATAAAGGATGAAATTACGGCACATCTGGATAATAGTAACAGGATAGGACAGAGTCAGCATGGATTTATGAAGGGGAAATCATGCTTGACTAATCTTCTTGAATTTTTTGAGGATGTAACTCAGAAGATGGACGAGGGAGATCCAGTGGATGTACTGTACCTGGACTTTCAGAAAGCTTTTGATAAAGTCCCACACAAGAGTTTAGTGAGTAAAATTAGGGCGCACGGGATTGGGGGCAAAGTACTAGATTGGATAGAGAATTGGTTGGCTAATAGGAAACAAAGGGTAGTGATTAACGGCTCCATTTCGAAATGGCAGGCAGTGACCAGTGGGGTACCGCAGGGATCCGTGCTGGGACCGCAGCTTTTTACAATATATGTAAATGATATAGAAGATGGTATCAGCAATAACATTAGCAAATTTGCTGATGACACAAAGCTAGGTGGTAGGGTGAAATGTGATGAGGATGTTAGGGGATTACAGGGTGACCTGGACAAGTTAGGTGAGTGGGCAGATGCATGGCAGATGCAGTTTAATGTGGATAAATGTCTGGTTATCCACTTTGGTGGCAAGAACAGGAAGGCAGATTACTACCTCAATGGTATCAAATTAGGTAAAGGGGCTGTTCAGAGAGATCTGGGTGTTCTTGTCCACCAGTCAATGAAGGCAAGCATGCAGGTACAGCAGGTCGTGAAGAAGGCTAATAGCATGCTGGCCTTCATAACAAGAGGGATTGAGTATAGAAGCAAAGAGGTGCTTCTGCAGCTGTACAGGGCCCTGGTGAGACCACACCTGGAGTACTGTGTACAGTTCTGGTCTCCAAATTTGAGGAAAGACATTCTGGCTATTGAGGGAGTGCAGCGTAGGTTCACGAGGTCAATTCCTGGAATGGCAGGATTGCCTTACACGGAAAGACTGAAGCGACTGGGCTTGTATACCCTTGAGTTTAGAAGACTGAGAGGGGATCTGATTGAAACGTATAGGCTTATGAAAGGACTGGACACTCTGGCAGGAGGGAACATATTTCCGTTGATGGGGGAGTGCCGAACCAGAGGACACAACTTAAAAATACGGGGTAGACCATTTAGGACAGAGATGAGGAGAAACTACTTCACCCAGAGAGTGGTGGCTGTGTGGAATGCTCTGCCCCAGAGGGCAGTGGAGGCCCAGTCTCTGGATTCTTTTAAGAAAGAATTGGATAGAGCTCTTAAAGATAGTGGAGTCAAGGGGTATGGAGATAAGGCTGGAACAGGATACTGATTAGGAATGATCAGCCATGATCATATTGAATGGCGGTGCAGGCTCGAAGGGCAGAATGGCCTACTCCTGCATCTATTGTCTATTGTCTATTGTCTAAGTTATACCAGAGGATGGGTGGGGTATTTACCCCATCGATCTTAAATGTTTTTTTTCTTTATTCATTTTGCTATTCTATGGTATATTTACTTTCTATTCTGCTTGTGTTTGTGGTACGGCTCTAGCGAGAAGGAGAGAAAATGGTTGGGATGGCTAGATGCCCACTTATGGGCTGTTTGGGATGGGTAGTTACCCCCTTTGGGCAGGAGGTGAGTTCCCCAATTCAGCGCCATTGGCACTTTATATGGTGGTTTGTATTGCTTTTATTCTTTGATAGTTTTGTAGGTTTGTTAAATGTCGTGGTTTCAGTTTATGTAGTTTTTATATTTGATGGATCATATGACACTAAGGCTCAGTGATTTGTGGTTCGAGTTCCTCCTCTCTGGAATTTAAATTTTACTGCAGAATGTAATGACTTGATTAAATGGTGAACGTGGAATATGAAGGGAAGTCACTCACCAATTAAGAGGAAGAAGGTACTTTTGAGTCTTAGAAAGGAGAATGTGGATAATCCTTTGTTAAAGGAGACGCACTTGGATGACAGGGAGCATTTGAAACTACAGAAGAATGGCTTTGGTCAGGTTTACTTCACATCACTGAATACCAGAAGTAGGGAAGTGGCTGTATTGGTGAGGAGTAATCTTACATTTAAGTTACGAGAGTGTGTTAAAGACACACGCACAGGAGGTTTGTAACTCTAATAGCATTGATAAATGGGGAAGAATATGGTGTTATAAATGTTTCTTGCCCTCAAGCTCATCCCCTCAACATTTTGCTAGATGCGTTTTCAAATTGATCAGTCTTGTGTCCTGGCATATCACTAAAGGGGGAGATTTTAACTGTCTCATGGATCCCACAGTGCAGATGTTGCCAAAAGGCCCCCGACTCCCTCTGTACAAACTAAACAATTAGTGGATCTGTGTGTGGAGTGAGGGTTGGTGGACATCTGGAGGTGTCTCCACCCTACAGGCAGGGATTTTACGGTTTTCTTTTCCAATCCACACAGATGTCACACCAGGATTGATTTTTTTTCCAATCCCCGTGGCAACCCTGGACTTGGTGGCACCTTGTACGATCGGTAATATTACCATCTCTGATCACACTCCAGTGTACCTATTGGCTAAGATTAAGGATGTTACAGTGGGTCCAAGTCACTGGCAAATGGATTCCTTTATCCTCAAGGATAATACATTTGTGGAGCAGTTCTCTCAGAAGCTTTGGGCATTCCTAGGCATTAACTCACGCTCGGTTAGTAGCCAATCCTTCCTTTCTGAAATTGCCAAATCCTATGCCAGTGGGTTAGTTATTTCCTACTCTGCCAGTAAGAGGCGGCAGAAGGGTGAGCAGCAACGTCTCCTCAAAGCACGGTTGAAGGCAGCTGAGAAGGCCTACTTTGACAGGCCCTCGTTGTTCAAGTTACAGAGGATTATGGTGTTGCGGTCTGCATTGAATTCCGTGCTCACGCAGACAGCAAAGAACGAGCTTACTTTTGCAAAGCAAAGGTTATATGATCATGGTGACAGGTCTGGTAAATACTGAGCATATCTCGCTAGGAAAAGGAGAGTCCCTCAAGCCATTACGTGTTACTGTGAGACTGTGTTACCTTCTATTGTTAAAGAGGACCAGACGGGCTTCATAAAGGGCCGCAGATCCTCCAATAATGTTAGGAGGCTGCTTAATGTAATTCAAGTGTGTCAACAACAGTCAATATAGGGATTGGTGATTTCTCTAGATACAGAGAAGGCCCTTGACCGAGTTGAGAGGGTGTACCTTTTCTATACTCTGGAGCGGTTTGTTTTGGGCGAAGTTTTTATAAGATGGGTAAAGGTTCTCCACAATGACCCTCTCACTGCAACCATCACCAACAGGGTGTGATCAAGCAATTTTAACATTTTTTGGGTCAGCCGACAGGTCTGTTCCCTTTCCCCACTGCTTTTTACAGTGAGGATTGAATCATTGGTGGAGGCCATTCATAGGGATCCCAATATATCAGCTCCAGACGTGGGGTCAAATTTACATCAGAGTTTATTGTATGTGGACGATGTCCTCATTCTTTCATCAAATCCAGCAGTTTCAGTCCCTCGCCTGTTAGCATGCATCTGTGTGTTTGGCACCTTTTTGGGGGACAAGATTAATCTTTCAAAATCAGAGGCTATGCCTATGGGTGGTCTTATGAAAGTGTTAAGTCTTGAGGGTGAATATCGATTCCCATTTAAATGGTCACAGGGGGGTTTTGTGTATTTGAGCATGTCCATTACTCCAGTTCTGAATCGGCTGTTCAAAGCCAATTTTGTTCAATTATTTAACAAAATCAAACAAGACCTTCAAAGATGGAGGCGCTTCTGGTCTCGTGGTTGGGTCGGATAGTGCTTATTAAGATGAATATTCTCCCTTGTTTACTATACCCTATATGGATGCTCCCCCGATTTTCGATAAGCAAACATTCAGGAGACTGAACGGCTGGTTCAGCCCCTTTATTTGACATCGTCAGTGGCCCCTCATTAAATGAGCTAAACTGCGATTGTCTCACAGACTGGGGGGAGTGGATCTCCCAGACATTAAAAGCTACCAACGAAGCTCACTTTTATCCTACATGAGTGATTGGGCTTGTGGGGACCCTCTTTCAATATTGTTAGATATTGAAACCTCCCAGACTAAGGTGACCCCTTACTCGCTTGCTGTGTTTGGACAAAATGAGGACAGTAAGTGAATATTGCCATAACCCAATAGTTATCGATACTGTTAAAGCATGGAGGGCAATTCGGCAGAGGGAAGGCAATATTGGCAAGACATCTTCTCTTACACTGGGTATGCCGGGTTTTCAACCGGGGATGATAGATTCAGGATCCAAACATTGGGCAGTTAGGGGTGTGTCTTGCGTGGGTGATTTGTTTGAGGGAGACACAATGATGTCCTTCGATCAGTTAGCACAGAAACACAAGCTACCGAACAGGGACCTCTTTCGTTTATTTCAAGTTAGAGATTTTATTCAAAAAAAGACGACACTTTTGACTGATCCGTCCAAATGCGACATAGAGAGAGGGGGGATTTAGCATCATATTCTGCAGTCCCCACAAAGTTCTGTATTTTTCTGACACAACATCCCACCAAACCCAACACAGACCTGGGGATGATTCCAGGGGAGATGAGAAATCGAATTGACATCAGACAAAGAAGATCAGCCGTGAAGACCAGGCTTAAAAGTTAGCCATCCCAGATGGGACTTGAACCCACACTTCCAGGATGAAGAGGCCAGTCCCTTATCCAGTCCCTTAGCCTGTAAATACTGCACCCTGAACCTCTCATATTGTGTTCTTCTCTGAGTTTTATACTCACACTGATTGGTTGTTCCCCCTTCCATCTCACGCTAAATCATTGGCTGCTTGATAAAATTGATCTTACCTCCCATTTCTCCCCAAACGGACAGACAAGAAATTAACCAAACTCCAACTTTGCACAACTCAAGTCTGAGGAATATGGAGCAGAGAGGAAAAGGGCTCAATGTTATTTTGTGCAGCACTTTCAAGATATTTGCAGTTAGTGGGGAAGGAGGAAGTGGAGATGTTACAAAAAGCTGCATTGAGGACACTTCAATAGGATCTTAGTGGGCATTCAGCCCATTGGGGCTGTGCTGTCTCTTTCAGACAATTCACCCCAAGATTTCCCAAACCCTGGAATTACCTTGTGTAAGTTTCTACTGAAGAACATTTTCCATAATCTCGAAGCAGGCAAGTGATTTTTAACGGAGTAGTTGGAAAATCCAGTCAATTTGGATTGAGATGGAGTTGATATGGGATGAAAATCAGCCACCACAAAGACCAGGCTTAAAACGTCAACACCCCAAAAGGGATTTGAACCTCCAATCCACTACATCAGAATCTACAGTCTAACCCATTAAGCCACAAAAACTCAGTGACAATACTCTACTGGGAATAGTTGATCTTAAACGAGTGCTACAGCCGAGCATATTTCAAGATCTGTCACGACACACTGAGGGATACACTAAAGTTTCGGGCAGCTGCTGCCAAGGTGTAACAGGGAAACAA
This sequence comes from Chiloscyllium punctatum, assembly GCF_047496795.1. NCBI lineage: Eukaryota > Metazoa > Chordata > Chondrichthyes > Orectolobiformes > Hemiscylliidae > Chiloscyllium > Chiloscyllium punctatum. The sequence continues at coordinate 73,376,418 of NC_092756.1, read as the reverse complement.
CACAGTCTAAGGTCTTTCTGACAAATTATCACATCATCCTTTCAGTTCTCAGACCCTCTTGGTGCCTGACAATGAACAGAGATCGGTTCCTGCCCAAGTACAAAATGCCTTTTTTGTCACGACACAGAACTTTGCGAAATGTCAAAATTCCAATGGTTTGTTGGTTGTTTTCTCTCTGCATAGACTGTACACAACTGATTTAGAACCTGTGTGTGCGTTACTATTTGATCTTTTATGAATAAAGTATATTTTTTAAATAATCAAAATCTGGAGAGAGAGAAAATCTGCACGAAATTGCGAGACCCCCCTTTGTGGAAAAGAGCCAGCCCTATATCGGGACAGGAAGGAGATTCCAATGGCCCAGCATGGATTGTTCCAGTTAATACCCTCGCCTCCTTGACCACAAAGTGAAGTGGGAGATGGCACGGGGCAGGGTGACACTAGGCACACGGACACACAAGATGGCCTCTGAGCCATAAGTTGGCCACTTGGCGCACAAGATGGCCGCTGGACCACAAATGGAGAGAGACAGCAGTGCAAACATAGACACTGCCTGGGGCCACCAGAATGCCAGCACATTGCACTCACAACCGAGTTGATTAGTTTAAGGCGGATGGGAGAGACAATACACATGAATAACATACACTGCCCGCCGAAGGGTCTGGGTCAGACAACAGCTTTGATAGAAATGCTAACTGTTAGATACAGCCTAAATACAGAGTGATAATAGCCAGGGCTGCAGTAATCGTCCTTCTCAGGAAGAGCGATTAGCGCCCATTACTACAGCAACTGACTTCAGCGCAGACGCTGAAACTGACAACAACTGCACTGAAATTAACAAAGGCCACGCTGGAACTGACAATAACTGCACCGAAACGATCAAGGATTCTGCAATGTTTACAATAAACAAGCCATGTTACAGAGACAATAACCTCATCACTGACCTATTATATCACAAAATGTATCACAGTATCTTGACCATGTGCTCCGGTTTGAGAGAAGAATCACAGCTGACCACTGTGCTGTTGGTGCTGCTCTCTCCCCGGAGCTCCGGGATTTCCTTGGACAATAAACTCTGTTGGTGAACCCCGACTCTGACTCAGAGCCTGGTGATTTTCAGCAGTTGCCTTCCCACAAATGTTTGTCCAATCTGTGGATGTGGCACTCCAAGTTCTCCAACGATGGCCTAACTACCTCACATCTCCATCATAGCCTCCTTGCAATTGTATTCAATACCTTGACTAAGAAAGGTAAGGACCCAAATGCATAGCCACAGACCCATCAGTTCCAACCTTGAACACCCAGATTTCAATCATTTCCATTGACATATTGGACATCATCATAAATACCAAACATGCAGGTAATCTGTTGTTCAAGTGGTAATGTTGACAGAATATAGCTTAGACTGACACCAACACAACCAAAACAGAAGCTGCTTTGTCCATAGATTGGTAGCTCCATCAGTTGGAGCCCCAGTGATCTCATAGATAAGGCACTAACTTCCTAAACCAGTGATTGTGGGCTCAAGTCTAATTTGGGGTTTTGATTTGTTGAAATCTTCACTGTGCAGCTGATCTCAATCCTGTGTGGTCAGGTGACCATGGCAACAAAATCAGGCATTCTCAATTGATCCTCATCTGGAGAAATTTGACCTGACAGAAAATTGGTCAAACTAAATTAAACAGCAGCTCTCAGCTCCAGAGAACAGTGCAACTAAAATCAAAGAACTACAATGTTTCAAGAAGAACCAGTTCCAACCAGACTGTGGGTTGTATATTGGAGAAGTGTCAGCCTGAGACAATCCACTTTATAGCTCCTGGCATGACAACAGTGAAGGGTATTGGTATAACCCCATTGGATGATGTGAACCCAGCTCATGACCGTATTGGCCAAAGCCTCAGAAGATTCTGGAAGATCAGGGACAGGAGAAGAGGAAAACACACCTGAATGCCAAACCTTAGCAAAGCCTTGACTGGGTCCTGCAGTGGAGCTCTGACCATCTGCTCCTAACCTGTTCATAAAAGACTTCGCGTGAGAAGGGCAGGCCATTCAGCCCATCACATCCACACTGACCCTCTGAAGAGCATCTCATCCAGGCCCAACCCCTATCCTCTCACCCTGCATTCCCCAAAGCCAATCCACCGAACCTGCACATCTTTGGACTGTGGGAGGAAACCAAAGCACCCGGAATACCCCATGGAGAGAATGTGCAAACTCGACACAAACAGACACCCAAGGGAGGAATCGAAGCCAGGTCCCTGACACTGTGAGGCAGCAGTGCTACCCACTGAACCACCATGCCATCCCCAGGAGAATCTCAGTAGGTTTTCAGCCATTGTGACTGTGCTTTCTCTTTCAAAGAATTCACCTCAATCATGCAAATCTTGTGTAAGAAATCATTGGGCACCACTTCCCATCAACCATGGAGATTTTCCCAAAGTAGACTAGCAATCAAGTTGACACAGGGCAAGTGACAGACACCCCAGATGGGACTCGAACCCACAATCCCTGGCTTAGAAGGCCAGTGCCTTATCCATTAGGCCACTGGGGCTACATGTGTGATGTTAAAATGGCAGCTTTTAAGTTTTGTTTTGTTTTGCACGAACACACTGACTGTGGCTCAGCCAGCACAGAGTCAGTGCCCTGGACTGAGGGGATTCTGAATCTCCTGGTTATATATGTTTTTCTCTTTACCCCCGCACTGCTGCCTAACTGTGGTAGTGCTTATATTTTCCCCAGCACCCATGTTGTGTGTGTGCAGGTGTGAGACACAGTGAAAGACAACAGATGTACAAATCTTTATTCAATTCCCACCACCAGGAAGAAAGGAAACACCCGAGTGGCCAGTGACAAGCATCAAAGGGCAATGCTGTGTGACCAAACAGTGAGGGGGAGGGCACTCTCTGAACAGCTCAAGGATGTTGGTAGACACTGCGTGCTCCTTCTCCAGGGACACCCGGGCTCGAATGTAACCACGGAAGAGGGTCAGGCGATTGACCCGAACAACCAGTTTGGCCAGGCCCAGGAGCAGACCCACGAGGAGATCCTCTGACCAACCCTCCCCCCTCGGCACTGGGTGCCCAATGATGGGGAGTGTGGGGCTGAAGTCCAACTAGAAACGGAGGAGAAGGTTTCCCAGAAAGCTAAAAAGGGAGTGCAAGCGCCCTGTTCCATGGACTCCACAGCACCACAGAACAAGCAGTTGGGCTGGGAGTCCGTGAACCACCACAATCTGTGGACTGCCGCGTGCAATACCCTCCACCCCAGATCCCCGTGAGAAAGGGGGAGGACTCCCATGTAGAGAGCCCTTCACTGGGGATGATCCCCACCGCCCGGTGGTAAATGGGCACGCCAGGGTGTGTCCGGGAGGTGGATGAGGGTGTGCAGCAGCAGTCTGTACAGGGCCCTCTGTGATACACCCCTGAAAGGGACAAAACTAAAACTCCGGAGACAGCTCAGGTTGTGGGGCACAGGCTCCCGCAGGAAATACAGGACCCTGGGGCCAATGTGAAATTCCGTCCGGGCAGGAGTGAGTGCAGACGGGATCCCACCGCACACCTGAGCATCCTCCAACTGGGGCACTACGTGGGGTCTGAGCACCGTCGTTTTAAGGTGTCGGATGGTGGTGGCCACGTACCGGACGTCTACCGCTGCCCTGCTCGCTATATCCTGCGGCAGCGTCCAGCCCAGGCCCCCACCATCCAGCACGTCCCTGACCCTGGTCACCCTCACAGTCACGGCCCTCCCCTCCGACAGTCACTCGAACCCACGAGTACGGAGGTGCGGATTCCTGAGCAACGTCTCCATGACAACAGCCGTTACTCCTGCCGGAGGGTAGGCGTGACGCGATTCGACCATGTTCCAGACCGTGAGCAGGTCCTGGTAAAAGACAGGCAGTGTCCTGAGAGTGACCTCCAAACCATCACGGTCCCTGAACAGGAGCTGAGTCTCGTAGTTGAGGTTACGCACCTGGTGGAAAAAATACGTCGCCAGGGCACCCCGCCGAGGGGGAGGCTCAATGTAAAGGTATCGCTGCAAGGTCTGAAGGTGGAACGTCGCTACCTGGGTGTGAACGCACACCAGTGACTGACCGCCCTCCTCAATATGGAGACTCAGGACCTGCGCAGTGACCCAGTGCATCTTTTTGTCCCAGAAGAAGTGAACCAACATTCTCTGGATGTCATCGACAAAACCAGGAGGAGGGACCAAAGTGACCAGCCGGTACCACAGCATGGCAGGCACCAGCTGGTTTATGACCAACACTCGACTCCTGTGAGACAGCACTCGGAGCAGTCCTGTCCAGGGTGGAACCTGTGACTGGAGTGGGTGTGATGGTGGGGCGAATGGGGGTGGAGTCATGAGCAGGGGTAGTGTTCCCCTCGGGGTTCTGGGGGGTGGGGATAGTGACAGTGGGTTCTGTGGGGGGCACGTCAGCAGAATGCAGGGGAGTGGTGGAAGTGGTGGTGACCAGGGCAGTCGGGGTGGCGGACATCACTGAGCATGTGGCATCAGCGATGATGTGAAGGGCGGAAGTGATGTCACGTGTGATGCATGAGGAATTGTGAAGGTTGGAAGTGGTTGTGGGAGTGGCCATGATGGGGCGGAAGTGACATCATCAATCAGCGTGAAAAATTCAGTCAGCATGGATTGAGATGAAGTTGACATGAAATGAAAATCAGCAACAAAGCCCAGGCAAAAAACCCAAGCCCCCCAGATGGGACTTGAACCAACTATTACAAGCTTAAGGAAGCCAGTGCCTTATCCATTAGACCCCTATCACTTCCACCTTGGGCTCTCTGTGGAAAGTGTTGACCTCAAAGTATGGAGCAGCTGCTGTCAAGGTGTAACAGTTAAAGAACACTGTCTAAGGCCTTTCTGACCAGTTATGACATTGTCACTTCATTTCTCAGACCCTCTTGGTGCCTCAGAATGAAGAGAAATCGTTTCCTGCCTCAGTAGAAAGATCTGCCCGAAATTGCGAGACCCCCCTTTGTGGAAAAGAGCCAGCCCTATATCGGGACAGGAAGGAGATTCCAATTTCTGGATTAGTGGTGCTGGAAGAGCACAGCAGTTCAGGCAGCATCCAAGGTGCTTCGAAATCGACGTTTCAGGCAAAAGCCCCTCATCAGGAATAAAGGCAGTGACCCTGAAGCGTGGAGAGACAAGCTAGAGGAGTGGGGAGAAAGTAGCATCGAGTACAATGGGTGAGTCGGGGAGGGGATGAAGGTGATAGGTCAGGGAGGAGAGGGTGGAGTGGATAGGTGGAAAAGGAGATAGGCAGGTAGGACAAGTCCGGACAAGTCATGTGGACAGTGCTGAGCTGGAAGTTTGGAACTAGGGTGAGGTGGGAGAAGGGGAAATGAGGAAACTGTTGAAGTCCACATTGATGCCCTCGGGTTGAAGTGTTCCGAGGTGGAAGATGAGGCGTTCTTCCTCCAGGCGTCTGGTGGTGAGGGAGCGGCGGTGAAGGAGGCCCAGGACCTCCATGTCCTCAGCAGAGTGGGAGGGGGATTTGAAATGATTCCAATGGCCCAACATGGATTGTTCCAGTTAATATTCTTTCTCAGATGGATAGAGGTGGAGAGAGAGTAAAGATTGTGGGAATTTGGGGAATGCTGACAATCTGTTTTAATATTTTGTTAATAAAATCAAGTTGAACCGCAAACCAATTTTGTCCCCCTTTGTCTTCATCACCAACAGGAATACTGAAGGAAAGTTGAGTTTAATTACATTGTGTTACTAATGTTCATCTGGTTGATCAGTGGAAATTAAAAGCCATATCACACAACAGGCAGAGTCAATCTTTAGCTGAGTAGAAGTTCAGCAGAGAGAAACAGACTTACTTTGTGATATAATAGGTAATTCCTGTCCCATTGATCTATTAACTGCAGGGAACTTTCAGATACGTGGTATCTTTAGAGCAATTAAATATCCTCCCAAGATATATGCTTTCACTCTCAACTGAAGATGTTATAACTTCAATGGCTAAGAGTATTAACCAATAAATCAATGCCAAGCAAGTTGAAGAATTACACTTGGCACATCATCATCGCTGTCATTGCAGAATGCAGCATAACCTATTCCGTCTTCTAACCTACTGACAGCCTACTTTTCAGAAGTCTCCTTACACGACTCTGAAAACAAATTAAAAGAAACCAATTAAACCAAATAAGCACAAATTAAAATGTCCCAGTCATTTAAAAAGGCTCTGTAACAAAAGTCAAAATCTCCCAAGAAAGCTTACACTTACAGAGTCACAGAGTTGTACAGATCCTTCACTCCAACTCATCCATGCCAACCAGATATCCGCAAGTTATCTAGTCCCACAAACCAGCATTTGGTCCATATCCCTCTGAAACCTTCTTATTCATGTCCCCATCCAGCTGCCTTTTAAATGGTACAGAGTCTTAGAGTTATACAGCACGGAAACAGACCCTTTGGTCCAACTCGTCTATGCCGACCTGATATCCTGAATTAATCTAGTCCGACTTGCCAGCATTTGGCCCATATCCCTCTAAACCCACCCTGTTCATATACCCCCATCCAGATGCCTTTTAAATGTTTTGGAGGAGCCGGGGTTAGACTGGGGTGGACAAAGTTAAAAATCACACAACACCAGGTTATAGCCCAGCGGGTTTATTTGGAAGCACGAGCTTTCGAAGCGATGCTCCTTCACTGGGTGGTTGTCTTCACCTGATGAAGAAGCAGCGCTCTGAAAGCCAGTGCTTCCAAATAAACCTGTGGGATTAAAACCTGGTGTTGTGTGACTTTTAACTTCTAAATGTTGTTATTGTACCAGCCTCCACCACTTCCTCTTGCAGTATGTTCCATATAAGCACCACCCTCTGCATGAAAAGGTTGCCCCTTAGGTTCCTTTTAAATTATTATTCATCTCACCTTAAACCTTTCCCCCTCTGTTTTTGTCCTCCCCCACCCTGGGGAAAAGACTGAAGCTATTCACCCTATCCATGTCCCTCATGATTTTATAAACCTCTATAAGGCCACCCTTCAGCCTCCGACGCTCCTGTGAAAATAGCCTCAGTCTATTCCTCCTCCCCCGATAGCACAAACCCTGTAACCCTTACAACACCCTTGTAAATCTTTTCTGAATGCTTGCAAGTTTTACAACATCTTTCTATAGCAGGGAAACCAGAATTGAACGCAGTATTCCAAAAGGTGGCCTCACCAATATCCTGTACAGCCACAACCCAACATCCCAATTCCTATACTCAATGCACTGACTCATAAAGGCAAGTGGATCAAATGCCTTCTTCACTGTGCTATCTACCTGCAACTCCTTCTCTTCCTAATCTATGTGTATGTGAGTTACAATAATCTTTTTGCATTCTGATATGAAGAGATTGACTCTTTTGTTAATTCAACATATCCAGGTTTAATTGGCTACTTTTAAACACCAATTCAAATGATTTGGGAGGAAGACATCCACAAGAAAGGGTCCCTTTTTAAATTAACCTGTTAGTGACCAAACAAGGATACAGGTAAATGAAGAAAGGAAACCATTTCATCCCTGCTCACCTAGGAGCTTAACAATTTGGGGTATCTGTCTGGAACTGTAATAACGTGGGGAACAATTCTCACACCAGCCTCTCTTTGTAAGTGCTCCATGTATTTACGAAACAATGCTCTTCACCAGCACATCTCAGTGATATATTTAACATTCCATTCACATTAATCACTCCAAGGGCATGACCTACATGAAGAATATAAACAGTAAGTGTTGAAACTCTCAGGTTCGGAAGCATCTGCTGAAAAAAACGAAATGAATATTGCAAATTGAGAATTGTGTTTCTCTCCACAGATGCTACCTGACCTGCATTTCAATATTTCCTGATTTTATTGCAGATTTCCAGCACTTGTGGTATTTAACTTGTGTATAATTTTTTTACGTAAGGAGAATGGAGACTTGAAAACATTGAATGGGACTTTTGCTCATTAACCTCTTGGGAATTGTCTGCTGTTGAATGATTTGATTCAGACTTTAGACAAGGTGCAATCATGACAAAGTCTGTGGGATTGTACTTATTATATATCAAGGAACAGCTCATCAAAGAAGGCAATCCTCTGAAACATATGAATTCTCACCTCAAGTTTGGGGAAAAAGGTATAAAGGACAAGTATTAGATGGGGTGAGATCTGATCAACTTCAGAAAAACTTTGATCTTAAAACTACAATTCTACAGTGAAAGTGAAATATTGCGAAGTGTATGGTTAATTGTCGATGATATTTGTTCCTCCTTATTTAATTTCTATAAGTATCTGTAGAGTAATTTATAAACATATATTTACGAACCATTGTCATGCATAATTTTGGTAATTTTATAATTTGCCATTACTTTCTCTTCACCATATTCAAGGAGAGTGTTTATTACAGTGAGTGATACCACACAGTATTTCAATTGCACTGAATTGGTTTTGAAAGATAACTCAATAAATACAGGTTGATGCTATCGATGGTTCCTGTCGATATATTTCGTTGACCTGTTCAGACGTGTTATGATGTTAAATCTTAGGCAGAAAGAGGAAGAAGGTATAAGTAAGGTTCAAGAAACTGAAGACAGACAGAGCCCTGGAGATAACAGGAATGAACTCAAACTAGGAAATAGAGAATTTGAAGAGACCATGCGATGTTGATGGAAAACAGGATTAAGGAACCTCCAAGGCATTTTACAGAGGGATAACAAGCAACAGGTCACCAGGGAAAGAGTATGTCTTCTCAGAGCAAAGGAGGGAATTTACACATGGAGCCGGAGGAAGTGGGTGAGGTTCTTAATGAATAAAGTGCATTGGTATTTCCAAAGGATTCTGGGTAGTCCAAGATGGAGGACGGGAAAAAGTTGTGACTGTAAGAGCTGCCCCTTTTTTGAGGCATTTTAGGTGTTGGGGGTGATTTCCTCAAATTCCAGGAGCAGCAATTACTGTTTTATTATGCAACTTTGGAGAAAAAAACCTCAAAACATCGGCACTTTTAAAAGGAAGAAAATCAGACAAAGAAAGTGAGTACATGGTCAGGGGGGCGGGAGGGAAGAAACCTACACTGCTCACTGATATGGATAGGAAGGGTCGAGAGGGATATGGGCCCAGTGTGGGCGAATGGGACGGGATTAGATTAGGATATGTGGTCGGCATGGACGAGTTGGAGCGAAGGGTCTGTTTCCATGCTGTACATCCCTATGGCTCTATGACATGGTGGATGGTGAGTCTTGTATATTGATATTCTAGAGCATGTCAATATTAAAAAGGAGGTGTTGGGTGTTTTGAAAAGCATTAAGGTAGACAAGTCCCCAAGACCTGATGGAATCTATCATAGAATCCTGAGAGAGGCAGGTGTGGAAATTGCTACGGATTTGTACAAAATATTTGTATCCTTTATAGTCCCAGGAGAATTCCCAGAGGACTGGAGAATACCCAATGTTGTTTCTTTCCTTAAGAATGGCAACAAGAATAATTCAGGAAATTAAAGGCCAGATTGGCTTCCTGCTATTCATTGCTTGGACATCACTGTCTTTGACTGGATGGTACCCCCTGGAAGTCACTCTGTAAAGATCTCCACCCCTCTACCTTGGGGTCTCAGGATCTCAAGGTGTTCCTCTCTTTGGCCAAGGTTTCGGTCCATGTGTAATGGTTTCCTGAATGTGGTTCCTGTGAAGTGCCTCGTGCCATAAAAAGGGATCCCTACATGCAGGCTGTAGTTGGGTTGAAGTGTTATGGAGAGCAGGCAGGAAAGTGGAGTTAAGGCCGAGATGAGATCAGCCGTGATGGTGTGGAATGACAAAGCAGGCTCGAGGAGCTGAATTGCCGAATTTTTAAGATCTTCGGAGCACAACCAAAGACAGAGCTATCAATTGTCGTGGGTGGCTCACATGGTATCTCACCTCAGATGCATCATGAAGAGGGTGTCCATGTTCAAAGCCAGGGGTTGTGAGTTCATATCCCATTTGGGCTGTTATGTTTTTAAACATGAACTCTGATCAGCACCCTGTGTCTGTTTGATCTCAATTCCAGTTAATAAGGGGAGATGGTGGTGCAGTGCTAGACCTGGAGTAGGAATCCAGAACACCAAGTTCATGGTGTGGGGGAGATGGACTGTAATCCCACCATACAAGGTGGTGAAATCTCAGCTCAGGAGGAGCTTTGTCTGATGATAACCATATATTGCTATTGAGGTTTGTTCGGAAGCTAACTGGTTCCATATTCTCCTTTCAGGAAGAAAACCTGGTGAGACTACAGACCCACAGCAATGTGGTTGACTCACCCTCTGGGCAATAAACGCTGGCCTAGTCAGAAACATATCGCATTCCTTCCCTGTAGCTCGGTCACAATCCTGGAACACCCTCCATTGATTCATTGTAGGTTTACCTCCAACAAATGGTCAAAAATCACACCACACCAGGTTATAGTCCAACAGGTTTATTTGAAAACATGAGCTTTTGGAGCATTGCTCCTTCATCAGGTGTAATGAGAGAGGAGGCATCAGACACAGAATGTATAAGTAAAATATCAAAGGGTCATACAAGTGATGGGAATGTATTGAACAAATCCAAAATGGCCGACTCCCTCCTGTTCAATCTTCAATCAGTTCGAAAGGAGATACAGGCAGCACATGGATTGCAGTGGTTCAAAAAGATAGCTCCCCATCACCTTTCAGGGGAAACTAGGGAGAGGCAATAAATGTTGATCTAGCCAGCAATGTTCACGCCCTAGAAATGAATAAAAACAATCCCACAGTGGAGTAAACTGCCAGGGAAAAAGTCATAGTGTAATGACTTGAAAACATCAAGCCCCAATTTTGAATGGTTTCTATTGTTATGTTTTACATTATCATCCAAAACGCACCAGTCATTGACATAAAGGTTATGATTTGGAGGAGCCAGTGTTAGACTGGGGCGGACAACGTTACAAATCACACAGCACCAGGTTATAGTCTAACAGGTTTATTGGGAAACACTAGCCTTCGATGCACTGCTTCTTCATCATGTGGTTGTGGAGCAGGATAGTAAAACACTGAAGTTTTGGCAACAGGATTGCAGTGTCATGGCATGTAATATTAAACAAATTGAGCTGAAATCTTTCATCTTTTAGAATGATCATGTTTGTTTCAGTTCCTTGTTATGTCCATCCCAGACCTTTGTTAAAGTTACATTCTCAAGAGAGTTTTAACAATCGGTGCCATCTCAGCTCAGATAATGCATTGAAGATGTGGGATTATAATCTGTCTGTGTCCCAATGTTCGCTCAAACTGATTCTATTTCAAAAGTGGCATTTACAGAATCTTACATGGTTTTATGCAGTTTTTGAGAAAAACTAAAGATAATTCTGAACGTACAAATTCACCCCACAAACGTATATGTGTGTGTGTGCAGGGGAGACCGAGTGAGTGTGTGCATTTGGGTGTGCGTGGGAGGGGGCGATGGTGTGAGTGTCTGTGAGAGTGTGTGTATGTGTATGTGTTTGAGTGTAATGGGGTATACATCTGTGAGAAGGTGTGTGTGTGGGTGTGAGTGTGGGAGTGTGTATGTGTATTGTGTGACAGGATGTGTGTGTGTGTGTGTGTGTGTGTGTGTGCATGTGTGTGTGTGTGTGTGTAATGCAGTGGGGTCAGCTGTAGTGTGACATAAACCCAAGGTCCCAGTTGAGGCCATCCCCATGGGTACCAAACATGGCTATCAGCCTCTGCTCGGCCACTTTTCGTTGTTGCCTGTCCCAAAGCCCACCTTGGAGGATGGTTACCTGAAGGATTGAGGTTGAAAGTACCTGATCGTTGAAGTGATCTCCGACTGGGAGGGAACACCTCTGTTTGGTGATTGCTACGCGGTGCCCATTCATCTGTTGCCGTAGCCTCTGCTCGGTCTCACCAATGTACCATGCATTGGGCATCCTTCCCTGCAGCGTATGAGATAGACAACGTTGGCCGAGTCACATGAGTACCTGCAGCGTACATGGTGGGAGATGTCCCCGTGTGTAATGGCGGTATCCATGGTGACACTCTGACACGTTTTACAGTGTCTGCTGTGACAGTGTTGTTTGGTGTTGTCCTGAAGGCCGGGCAGTTTGCTGTGAACAATGGTCTGTTTAAGGTTTGGTGGCTGTTTAAAGGTGAGAAGTGGAGGGGTGGGGAAGGTCTTGGCGAGGTGCTCATCCTCATCGATAATGTGTTGCAGGCTGTGGAGAACGTGACGTAGTTTCTCAGCTCCTGGTAAGTACTGGACAATGAAGGGTACCCTGTTGGTTGCAGCTCGTGTCTGTCTCCTGAGGAGGTCATTGCAGTTTCCCGCTGGGGCATGTCAGACCGGGCGATTGATGAGTTTAGCATCGTATCACATTCTTATCAGGGCATCCTTGTGTACTTCCAAGTGCCCCTCACATTCCCCCTGACCTGAACAGATCCTGTGTAAGTGTACGGCTTGTACAGAGGGAACGGCTGTTTTAATATGTTGAGGGTGGGTTTGTGGTTGAGTGAGGTGCTGTGGTGCCCATCCTTGATGGAGATGCATGTGTCCAAGAATGAGACAGATACTAAAGAGGAGTCCATGGTGAGTTTGATGGTGGGATGAAACTCGTGAAATGTTGGTGAACATAAATGTTGGGAGAGTGCAGCATTGTTCTGACATGAACACAACCAAGGTTGAGGGGATCAATTCTCCTGACATGGCCCCAGAAGCACGTGTTGTCCCAGAGACCTAACAGCTCCATCTCTGATCTTCGAAGCTACTGCCTGTGGTTTACATCCCTTCTGGGGATACTTTCAATTTAAACATTCTCTCCAATTAAAACCCTCTCACTGCATTATCTCCATTCAAATTCAGTTAATCTCTGACCTGCCATCTTTAAACATCTGCATGGCTGCTTTGAGATCATCGAACTGTACAAACATTGAGCTTGCTTGACCTCTATACTGTTCTGTTGGTATTTAACAGGAAAGCTGGGAATTTTTCTTGCAAACGTTTCATCCCCTGTCTCGGTGACATCCTCAGTGCTTGAGAGTCTCCTGTGAAGTGCTTCTGTGATATTTCCTCTGGCATTTATCGTGGCCTGTCTCTGCCGCTTCCGGTTGTCAGTTCCAGCTGTCCGCTGTAGTGGCCGGTATATTGGGTCCAGGTCGATGTGTTTGTTGATAGAGTCTGTGGATGAGTGCCATGCCTCTAGGAATTCCCTGGCTGTTCTCTGTTTGGCTTGTCCTATAATGGTAGTGTTGTCCCAGTCGAATTCATGTTGCTTGTGTTCTGCATGTGTGGCTACGAAGGATAGCTGGTCGTGTCGTTTCGTGGCTAGTTGGTGACACCTTTGTGATAATTAAAAACACAGAAATAGAGAACACACACCAGATCATCAACGCCACACTCACAGGAATCCGATTCACTAGAGAGGAAGAAAAGGACAACCAACTCCCGTTCCTAGACGTGATGGTACAGAGAACACCGAACGGTGAATTCACCACAAAGGTTTACAGGAAAGCCACACACACAGACCAAGTCCTAAACTAGGAAAGCAACCACCCCAACACACACAAACGAAGTTGCATCAAGACACTATTCAAAAGGGCCACAATACATTGCAGCACACCAGAACTGCAAAAAGAGGAAGAGGAACACCTATACAAGGTATTCGCCAAAAACGGATACCCTCGCAATTTCATCAACAGATGCTTAAGAGATAGACAATGGAACGAGGACATGCTGCAACCCAAAGGACTAGCTACACTATCATACATCAGGAGCATTTCTGAACTGACAGCCAGACTACTGCGACCACTAGGACTAATAACAGCACACAAACCAACAGCCACGCTCAGACAACAACTCACCAGAACAAAGGACCCGATACCCAACGTGAGCAAAACCAATGTAGTGTACAAAATCCCATGCAAGGACTGCACAAAACACTACATCGGACAAACAGGAAGACAGCTAACGATCCGTATCCATGAACACCAACTAGCCACGAAACGACAAGACCAGCTATCCTTAGTAGCCACACACGCAGAAGACAAGCAACATGAATTCGACTGGGACAACACTACCATTATAGGACAAGACAAAAAGAGAACAGCCAGGGAATTCCTAGAGGCATGGCACTCATCCACAGACTCTATCAACAAACACATCAACCTGGACCCAACATACCAGCCACTACAGCAGACAGCTGGAACTGACAAACGGAAGCGGCAGAGACAGGCCACGATAAATGCCGGAGGAAACTGCACAGAAGTGTTTCACAGGAGGCTCCCAAGCACCTGAGGATGTCACCTGGACAGGGGACGAAACGTTTGTAAGAAAAATTCCCAGCTCGACGAACAGAACCAAAACAACTAGCACCCGAGCTACAAATCTTCTCCCAAACTCATTTAACAGGAAAAAATGCAGGTGAAATAAAGTTATTCCACACTCAATAATTTATATTTACATTCAATGAGTTGGACCAAGATAACAGTAATCCTAAAGGTGGAAGATTCATTGAAAATATTTGATTTGCAAGTAATGATAGACACAGTGAAAAGTTTTGTCTTGTGAGCAATACAGGCAGCTCACAGAGTTCAGTAACATAGATAAGTAAACAACAGGGAAACAGCAGCAGGAACAACAACACAGGTACAGGCAAAGATTGAGAGTCTGTGAGACCGTTCAGTATTCTAACAACAGAAGGGTAGGAACTGTTTCAAAACCGGTTGGTGCGTGTGTTCAGGCTTCTGTACCTTCTCCCCGATGGTAGAGGTTGTAGAAAAACATTGCCAGGGTGGGATGGATCTTTGAGAATGCTGGAGACCTTTCCTTGACAGTGGGCCTGGGAGATGGATTCTATAGATGGGAGGTTGGCCTTTGTGATTGTCTGGGCCGAGTTCACCACTCTCTGTAACCGTCTCCAATCTTGAATGGTACAGTTGCCAAACCAGGTAGTGATACATCCAGACAGAATGCTGTCGATGGTGCACCTATAAACATTGGCAGGGGTATTCTCTGTCAGTAATATCCGATGTTCTGGAGGGATCAGTGTTGAAGGGTTGGTTTGTTGATGAGAGTGTGATGAGAGCTGGCTTCCAAAAGCAACCTCTCCAACCGTACTCTCAGGAATCTCGTCCCCATCCAGAAACAGCAGCCACTTGATGACCACCTTCAACATTCAATCCTGCAGATCCTCGAAAATCTTGTGCAAGATCATATGGAATACCACTGACCATCAACTGAATGCAGAGATGGGGATTTTCCCAAAATAGATTAGAAATAAAGGATAAGCCACAGAGACACCCCAGATGGGACTTGAACCCACAATCTCTGGTTTAGGAGGCCAGTGCCTTATCCATTAGGCCACTGGGGCCCCACATGCTGGTTGCCAATGGCAGCCTTGAAATACTGCACCCTGACCTCTCATAGTGTTTGTTTCTGAGTGTTGGATGCTCACTGATTGTTTTTTACCCCTTCCATCTCATGCTAAATTGTTGGCTGCTTGATAAATTGATCCCGCCTCCCATTTCTCCCCAAATGGACAGATGAAAAATCAACCAAACTCCAACTTTCTGGATTAGTGGTGCTGGAAGAGCACAGCAGTTCATGCAGCATCCAAGTAGCTTTGAAATCCACGTTTCGGGAAAAAGGGCTTTTGCCCAAAATGTCGATTTCGAAGCTACTTGGATGCTGCCTGAACTGCTGTGCTCTTCCAGCACCACTAATCCAGAATCTGGTTTCCAGCATCTGCAGTCATTGTTTTTACCACCTTCAAACTCCAACTTTGCACATCTCAAGTCTGAGGAAAATGGAGCAGACAGGAAAATAGCAAAGGGCTCAATGTTATTTTGTGCAGCACTTTCAAGATATTTGCAGTTACTGGGGAAGGAGGAAGTGGAGATGTTGCAAAAAGCTGCATTGAGGACAAATCAACACAATCTTAGCGGGCATTCAGCCCATTGTGGCTGTGCTGTCTCTTTCAGACAATTCACCCCAAGATCTCCCAAATCCCGGAATTACCTTGTGCAAGTTTCTATTAAACAGCATTTGCCATAATCTCAACACAGGCACAATGATTTTTAACAGAGTAGTTTAAAAATCCAGTCAATTTGGATTGAGATGAAGTTGACATGTGATGAAAATCAGCCACTGCAAAGAGCAGGCTTAAAAATGAAATCCCTGAAATCCCAGATTTCACAGGCCAGTGCCATAGCCATTAGGCCACGAGGGCGCTATGTTGGTAGACCACTGGAAACAGTTGACCTCAAATGAGTGCGACAGCCAAGCACACTCCCAGATCTGTGACAACACACTGAGGGATGCACTAAAGTTTCGGGCAGCTGCTGCCAAGGTGTAACAGGGAAACAACACAGTCTCAGGTCTTTCTGACAAATGATCACATCGTCCTTTCAGTTCTCAGACCCTCTTGGTGCCTGACACTGAACAGAGATCGTTTTCTGCCCAAGTACAAAATGCCTTTCTTTCCACAACGATACAGAAGGTTTGAGAAATGTCAATATTCCAATGGTTTGTTGGTTCTTTTCTCTCTGCTTAGACTGTACACAACTGATTTAGAACCTTTGTATGCATTTCCAAATGATGTTACAAACTGTTTCAATACTTTGTTCATCAAATCAAGTTGAAACACAAATCAAATTTAGTCTCCCTTTGTCCCCATCACCAACAAGAATACTTGAGTAAAGTTGTGAGGAATTCATCAGATCAATGAGACTCCAGGAATTCTTCCAAGATGTCAGCAATGATCCCAATGAGCCAACCAATGAATGGGAACAGTCACCAGAGAGATCAATCGTGGAGCGACCAAAGAAGGAGTCGATTTGTATCCCTGCGGAGGGCCGCTGTCCTGACCTTGAGATGTATGCTCAACCGTCAGGAGATGGGTGAATGACAGATTTAAAAATCACACAACACCAGGTTAGAGTCGAACATGTGGAAGCACTAGGTTTCGGAGCACTGCTCCTTCATCAGGTGGTTGTGGAGAATAAGATTGCAGGACACAGAATTTATAGCAAATGTTTACAGTTTGATGCAACTGAAATTGTATCTTCAGAAAGACCTGGATTGTTTGTTAAGTATCTCATCTTTTAGAATGGCCAGGTTGGTTTTCGTTCTTTCATATGTAAATTGCAAAACTTTTATCAAAAGTTACATTCTCAAGTGATCCTTAACAATTGGTGTCGTGTCGGCCCAGATGATGTATTGAAGGTGTGAGCTCCCCTGTGTGAGGCTGTCTGTGCCACAATGGTTAGACTTTTTCTAATCTAATAAACAGATTTACAGCATCTTACATGGATTCATACTGTTTTTGAGCAAAGTAAAATGTAATTCTGTAAGTACAAGTTCATCATACAAACTTATATGTGTATGTGTGTATGTGTGTGTGTATATGTGAGTGTGTGTATGTGTGTGTGTATATGTGTGTCTGTGGGTGTGTATGTGTTTGTGTATATATGTGTGTGTATATATGTGTGTGTATGAGTATGTGTGTGTATGTGTGTGTATGTATGTGTGTGTGTATATGTATGTGAGTGTATGTGCTGGTATGTGCGTGTGTTTGTATGTGTATGTTTGTGTTTGTGTGTGTATATGTGTGTATGTGTGTGTATGTGTGTGTATATGTGTATGCGTGTTTGTGTGTATGTGTGTGTCTTGTGAGTGTATATGTATGTGTGTGTGGGTGTGTATCTGTGTGTATGTGTGTGTGTGTGTGCGTGTGCATGTGTATGTGTGTATGTGTATTTGTGTGTTTATGTGTATGTGTGTTTATGTGTGTGTATATGTGTGTGTATACATATGCGAGGTCTTGCTCTTTGGCAAAAAGAATAAAAGCACAGACTACTTTCTAAACGTTGAGAAATTTTGTGAAGCCAAAGTACAAAGGGATCTGGGAGTGCTAGTCGAGGATTCTGTAAAGGTCAACATGCAGGTTGAGTCTGTGATTAAGAAAGCGAATGCAATGTTGTCACTTATCTCAAGAGGGTTGGAATATAAAAACACCATTGTGCTACTGAGACTTTATAAAGCTCTGGTTAGGCCCCATTTGGAGTACTGTGTCCAGTTTTGGTCCCCACACCTCAGGAAGGACATACTGGCACTGGAACGTGTCCAGCGGAGATTCACACGGATGATCCCTGGAATGGTAGGTCTAACATATGAGGAACGGCTGAGGATCCTGGGATTGTATTCATTGGAGTTTAGAAGATTAAGGAGAGACTTAATAGAGACGTACACGATAATACATGGCTTGGAAAGGGTGGACTCGAGGAAATTGTTTCCGTTAGGTGAGGAGACTAGGACCCGTGGACACAGTCTTAGAATTAGAGGGGGTCAATTCAGAACAGAAATGTGGAGACATTTCATCAGCCAGAGAGTGGTGGGCCTGTGGAATTCATTGCCACAGAGTGCAGTGGAGGCCGGGACGCTAAATGTCTTCAAGGCGGAGATTGATAGATTCTGTTGTCTCAGGGAATTAAGACCTACGGGGAGAATGCGGGTAAGTGGAGATGAAATGCCCATCAGACATGATTGAGTGGCGGAGTGGACTCGATGGGCCGAATGGCCTTACTTCCGCTCCTATGTCTTATGTTCTTATGGTCTTATGGTATGTGTATGTGTATGTGTGTGTATGTGTATGTGTGTGTGTGTTTATGTGTATGTGTGTATGTGTGCGTATGTGCGTGTGTTTGTAGGTATGCATGTGTGTGTATATATGTGTATGTGTGTGTGTGTATGTGTGTGCTTGAGTGTGTGTATGTGTGTGTTTGAGTGTGTGCATGTGTGTGTGTTTGGGTGTGTGTGTATGTGTGTGTCTGTTTATATGTGTGTGTTTGTGTGTGTATGTGTGTGTATGTGTGTGTGTATGAGTGTGTTTGAGTGTGTGTATGTGTGTGTGTTTGGGTTTGTGTGTGTCTGTTTATGTGTGTGTGTATTTGTGTGTTTGTGTGTGTATGTGTGTGTATTTGTGTATGTGTGTGTATGTGTGTGTGTATTTGTGTATGTGTGTGTATGTATGTGTGTGTGTATGTGTGTGTGTATGTGTATGTGTGTGTGCATGTGTGTGTGTTTGTGTGTGTATGTGTGTGTGTATGTGTATGTGTATGTGTGTGTATGTGTGTATATGTGTGTGAGTGTATGTGCGTGTGTATTTGTGTGTGTATGTGTGTGTGTGTGTGTGTATACGTGTGTGTGAGTTTTTGTGTGTCTATTTGTGTGTGTGTATGTGTGTGTGTCTGTGTATGTGTGTCTGTATGTGTATGTGTGTGTGTGTATATGTGTGTGTGAGTGTATGTGTGTGTGTATGTGTGTGTGTATGTGTGTGTATGTGTGTATGTGTGTGTGTGTGTATGTGTGTGTGTGTGTGTGTGTGTGTATGTGTGTGTGTAGTTGAATGGGGTCACCTGTAATGTCCCAGTTGAGCCCATCTCCATTGTAACCAAACTTGGTGATCAGCCTCTGCTCGGCCACTTTTCATTGTTGCCTGTCCTGAAGTCCCCCTTGGAGGAAGGTCCGAGGTCGAATGTCCCGAATTGCTGAAGTGTTCTCTGACTGGGAGGGAACACTCCTGTCTGTTGACACTCATAACAGCCACACCACCCACCCCATATACACACACACACGCACTCTCACAAACACATGCACACACTCACACGCACACACATGCACACACACATACACATACACATACACACACACATACACACACAAACACACACACATGCACACACACATGCACACACACACACATACGCGCGCACACACAGACGCATGCGCACATATGCACACAAACACACGTACACACACGCACACACACACACGCGCACACACGCTCACACATGCACACACGCACACACACACACACACACACATACAATCACATAAAAGTTTGTGGCGTAAATTTGTATTTGCAGAACTACATTTTACTTTGCTCAAAAACTGCATGAACTACAGAGCTAAGGAGAGAATAGCGGCAGCTCCCAGAATCAGGTGACTCAGTGGTTAGCACTGCTGCCTCACAATACCAGGGTCCCAGGTTCAATTCCTACCTTAGATAACTGCCTGTGTGGAGTTTGCACATTGCTCTGGTTTCCTCCCACAGTACAAAGGTGAATTGACCATGTTAAATTGCCCATAGTGTTACCTGTTTCCACACTGTCGATAGTCTAATCCAGGGGAAGGATCTGAAGGCCCGAATTTACGAGGGCTCTAAGCTCATGGCTTTCCAGGACTTCTCAGCGGTGGTAAACCAGAAAAGAAAACCTTACGACGATGAGCCTAAGACATAGGAATGGAAGTCAGGCCATTCAGCCCATCGGGTCCACCTTGCCATTCAGTCGTGAATGATGGGCATTTCAACGCCACTTTGTGGCACTCTCATCGTCACCCTTAATTCCTTGCGCGATCAAGAATTTATCAATCTCTGCCCTGAAGCCAATTAACATCCTGGCCTCTGCTGCGCTCCACGGCAATGAATTCCACAGGCCCACCACTCTCTGCCTGAAGAAATGTCTCCTCATTTCTGTTCTAAATTGACCCCCCTCTAATTCTCAGGCTGTGCCCATGGGTCCTGATGGAAACACATTCCCAGGATCCACCCTTTCTAAGCCATGCATTATCTAGTAAATTTGTATTAGATCTCCCCTCAACCTTCGAAACTCTAATCAATACAATCCCAGGATCCTCAGCTGTTCATTGTATGTTAAGCCTCCCATTCCAGGGATCATCTGTGTGTATCTCCGCTGGACATGCTCCAGTGCCAGTATGTCCTTCCTGAGGTGTGGAGCCCAAAATTGGATACAGTATTTCAAATGGGGCCTAACCAGAGCTTTATAAAGTCTCAGAAGGACATCGCTGCTTTTACATTCCAACCCTCTTGAGATAAATGGCAACATTACATTTGTTTTCTTAACCACAGACTCAACCTGCAAGTCAACCTTTAGAGATTCCTGGACTATCATTCCCAGATCCCTTTGTACTTTGGCTTTATGAATTTTCTCACTGTTTAAAAAATAGTCCATGCCTGTATTCCTTTTTCCAAAGTGCAAGTCCGAGCATTTGCTCAGGTTGAATTTCATCAGCCATTTCCTGTACCACTCTCCTAAACTGTCTAAATCTTTCTGCAGTCTCCCCACCTCCTCAGAACGACCTGCTTGTCTGCCTAACTTTGCATCATCGGTGAACTTCACCAGAATGCCCCCCAGTCCCTTCATCCAGATCATTAATATATAAAGTGAACAGCTGTGGCCCCAACACTGAACCCTATGGGACACCACTTGTCACCAGCTGCCATTCCTAGAAAGAACCTTTTACCCCAACTCTCGACCTTCTGTCAGATAGCCAATTCCCAATCCATGCCAGTAGCTCACCTCGAACACCCTGGCCCCTCACCTTACTCAGCAGTCTCCCGTGAGGCACCTTATCAAAGGCCTTTTGGAAATCTAGGGAGATAACATCCACTGGGTTTCCCTGGTCTAACCTACTTGTTACCTCTTCAAAGCATTCAAACAGGTTTGTCAGGCATGACCTCCCCTTACTAAATCCATGCTGACTTGTTCTAATCCAACACTGCACTTCCAAGAATTTAGAAATCTCATTCTTAATTATGGCTCCTAGAATTTAACCTACAACCGAGGTTAGGCTAACCGGCCTACTATTTTCCATTTTTTTCTTGATCTTTTCTTGAACAAGGTGTTTACAACAGTGATTTTCCAATCATCTGGGACTTTCCCTGACTCCAGTGATTTTTGAAAGATTGAAAATAGCCTCTACTATTTCCTCAGCCACCTCCCTCAGAACTCTAGGATGTAGACCATTGGGACCGGGAGATTTATCAATTTTCAGACCTTTTATCTTTTCTAGCACTTCCTCTTTTGTAATGGCTACCATATTCAAATCTGCCCCCTGACTCTCCTGAATTGTTAGGATAATGCTCATGTCTTCCACTGTGAAGACTGACACAAAGTATTTACCAAGTTCTTCAGCCATTTCCTTATCTCCCTTCACGAACCTTCCTGCATCAATTTGGAACGGCCCAATTTCTACTTTTGCCTCTCGTTTGTTTCTTATGTATTGAAAGAAACTTTAACAATCATTTCTAATATTACTGCCCAGCTTAACCTTCATATTTGATCCTCTCCTTCCTATTTCTACGTCTTTGATATCCTCTGTTTGTTTTTGTCGTCTTCCCAATCTTCTGATATCCGAGTGATCTTGGCCACTTTGTAGACTCTCTCTTTCCCTATGATGCATTTCCTGACTTCCTTTGTTAGCCCTGGCTGTTTAATTCCCGCCCCCTGACGGATAATGTTTCTGCCAAGAGAAGACTGAGGGAGTTTGGGATCCAGTACTCTCTGAGGTATCCGGCGGTGCTCCGATAACCTTACATGGATCCGTACATCTCTTTGATACATCGGAGAAGGCAAGAGACTTTGTGGACAAATTAACCACATCTGAACAATTTATTATCTACAAATAGTGTTGTTTGGTTATGTCTTTGTTGTTTGTTAAAAAAACCGAGAAAGTCCAGTTGGAGCGTTCTTTTCCTTGTTTTCCCGATTGGTAATAATCCGGATTAAACTGTGTTTGGTGGCGGTTGAGATGTGTACTTTCAATTTCTAAGTGAAGTTATACCAGAGGATGGGTGGGGTATTTACCCCATCGATCTTAAATGGTTTTTTTCTTTATTCATATTGCTATTCTATGGTATATTTACTTTCTATTCTGCTTGTGTTTGTGGTACGGCTCTACCTAGAAGGAGGGAAACTGGTTGGGATGGCCAGATGCCCACTTATGGCAGTTTGGGATGGGTAGTTGCCCCCTTTGGGCAGGAGGTGAGTTTCCCTATTCAGCGCCATTGGCACTTTATATTGTGGTTTGTATTGCTTTTAATCTTTGATAGTTTTGGAGGTTTGTTAAAGGTCGTGGTTTCAGTTTATGTAGTTTTTATATGTGATGGATCATATGACATTCAGTCTCAGTGATTTGTGGTTCGTGTTCCTCCTCTCTGGAATTTAAATGTTACTGTAGAAGGTTATGGCTAATGACTTGATTAAATGTTGAACCTGGAATATCAAGGGAAGTCGAGGAGAAAGTGTGGACTGCAGATGCTGGTGATCAGAGCTGAAAATGTGTTGCTGGAAAAGCGCAGCAAGTCAGGCAGCATCTCAAGGAACAGGAGAATCGACGTTTCGGGCATCAGCCCTTCTTCAGGAATCAAGGGAAGTCTCTCACTAATTAAGAGGAAGAAGGTATTTTTGAGTCTTAGAAAGGAGAAAGTGGATATTCCTTTGTTACAGGAGACGCACTTGAATGACAGGGAGCATTTGAAACTACAGCAGAATGGCCTTGATCAGGTTTACTTCACATCATTTAATACCAGAAGGAGGGGAGTGGCTGTATTGGTGAGGAGGAATCTCCAGGTTAAGTTACTAGAGTGTGTTAAAAACACACACACACAGGAGGTTTGTAATTCTTATAGCCTTGATAAATGGGAAAAATATGGTTTTTAAATGTTTATTCCCCTCCAGCTCATCCCCTCAAGTTTTTGTTTTCTAAATTGATCAGTCTGGAGTCCTGGCATATCATTATAGGGGGAAATTTTAACTGTCTCATGGATCCCACAGTACAGAGGTTGCCCAAAGGCCCCCCCACCACGATACCCTCTATACAAACTAAACAATGAGTGGATCTGTGTGTGGAGTGAGGGTTGGTGGACATCTGGAGGTGTCTCCACCCTACAGGCAGGGATTTTACGGTTTTCTTTTCCAATCCACATAGATGTCACACCAGGATTGATTTTTTTCCAATCCCCGAGGCAACCCTGGACTTGGTGGCACCTTGTACGATCAGTAATATTGCCATCTCTGATCACACTCCAGTGTACCTGTTGGTTAAGATTAAGGACGTTACAGTGGGTCCAAGGCACTGGCAAATGGATCCCTTTATCCTCAAGGATAATACATTTGTGGAGCATTTCTCTCGGGAATTTTGGGCTTTCCTAGACATTAACTCACACTCGGTTAGTAGCCAATCCTTCCTTTCGGAAATTGCCAAAGCCTTTGCCAGTGGGTCAGTTATTTCCTACTCTGCCAGTAGGAGGCGGAAGAAGGGTGAGCAGCAGCATCTCCTTGAAGCACTGTTGAAAGCAGCTGAGAAGGCCTACTTTGACAGGCCCTCGTTGGTCAAGTTACAGAGGATTACGGCGCTGCGGTCTGCATTGAATTCCGTGCTCACGCAGACAGCAAAGAATGAGCTTCCTTTTGCAAAGCAAAGGTTATATGATCATGGAGACAGGTCTGGCAAATACTGAGCATATCTCACTAGGAAAAGGAGAGCCCCTCAAGCCATTACGGTGATTAGGGAAGGGTCTGGGAACCGAACATGTGACTCCAAAAAGATTAATGTGTCATTCCAGAGATTTTACTCTAAGTTATACCAATCTGAGGTTTGTGAGAAGGGGTGGGCCAAAATAGAGGCTTTATTCAAGGATCTGGAGCTCCTGGATGTGACCCCTGAACAAGAGTCTTTTCTCAATGCCCCTTTATCAGAGCAAGAGGTGCAGGAGGCTGTGAAGCAGCTTCAGAGTGGTAAGGCACCCGGTCCTGATGGACTTCCCAGCGAATTCTAGAAGGAATTTATAAACATATTGTCAGGCCCGATATTCAACATGTTTAATGACCCACACAGCCATGTTTGTCTCCTGCCATCTCTGAGAGAGGCCAGTATTTCGCGAATTCTTAAAAAAGGGAAGGTCCCGGGGGACTGTGCTTCTTACAGGCCCATTTCACTCTTAAAGGTGGACTTTAAAATCCTCTCCAAGACCCTTGTGTTCAGGCTGGAGACTGTGTTACCTTCTATTGTTAAAGAGGACCAGACGGGCTTCATAAAGGGCCGCAGATCCTCCAATAATGTTAGGAGGCTGCTTAATGTAATTCAAGTGTGTCAACTACAGTCAATATAGGGATTGGTGATTTCTCTAGATACAGAGAAGGCGTTTGACCGAGTTGAGAGGGTGAACCTTTTCTATACTCTGGAGCGGTTTGTTTTGGGTGAAGTTTTTATAAGATGGGTAAAGGTTCTCCACAATGACCCTCTCACTGCAATCATCACCAACAGGGTGTGATCAAGCAATTTTAACATTTTTGGGGTCAGCCGGCAGGTCTGTTCCCTTTCCCCACTGCTTTTTACAGTGAGGATTGAATCATTGGTGGAGGGCATTCATAGGGATCCCAATATATCAGCTCCAGACGTGGGGTCACATTTACATCAGAGTTTATTGTATGTGGACGATGTCCTCTTTCTTTTGTCAAATTGAGCAGTTTCAGTCCCTCGCCTGTTAGCATGCATCTGTGTGTTTGGCATCTTTTTGGGGGACAAGATTAATCTTGCAAAATCAGAGGCTATGCCTCTGGGTGGTCTTATGAAAGTGTTAAGTCTCGAGGGTGAATATCGATTCCCATTTAAATGGTCACAGGGGGGTTTTGTGTTTTTGAGCATGTTCATTACTCCAGTTCTGAATCGGCTGTTCAATGCCAATTTTGTTCAATTATTTGACAAAATCAAAGAAGACCTTCAAAGATGGAGGTGCTATTGCCATAACCCAATAGTTATCGATACTGTTAAAGCACGGAGGGCAATTCGGCAGAGGGAAGGCAATATTGGCAAGACATCTTCTCTTACACCGGGTATGCCGGGTTTTCAACCGGGTATGATAGATTCAGGATCCAAACATTGGGCAGTTAGGGGTGTGTCTTGTGCGGGTGATTTGTTTGTGGGAGACACAATGATGTCCTTCGATCAGTTCGCACAGAAACACAAGCTACCGAACAGGGACCTCTTTTGTTTATTTCAAGTTAGAGATTTTATTCAAACAAAGACGAAACTTTTGACTGATCCCTCCAAGTCCGAGATAGAGAGAGGGGTGATTTAGCCCCATATCCTGCAGACTCCACAAAGTTCTGTACTTTTCTGACACAACATCCCACCAAACCCAACACAGACCTGGGGACGCTTCCAGGGGAGATGAGAAACCGACTTGACATCAGAGAAAGAAGATCAGCCATGAAGACAAGGCTTAAAAGTTAGCCATCCCAGATGGGACTTGAACCCACAATCCCAGGCTGAGGAGGTCAGTGCCTTATCCATTAGACCACTGGGGCCACATGTGTAAAGTTAAAATGGCAGCCTGTAAATACTGCACCCTGAACCTCTCATATTGTGTTCTTCTCTGAGTTTTATACTCACACTGATTGGTTGTTCCCCCTTCCATCTCACGCTAAATCATTGGCTGCTTGATAAAATTGATCTTACCTCACATTTCTCCCCAAATGGACAGATGAGAAATCCACCAAACTCCAACTTTGCACAACTCAAGTCTGGGGAAAATGGAGCAGACAGGAAAATAGCAAAGGGCTCAATGTTATTTTGTGCAGCACTTTCAAGATATTTGCAGTTAGTGAGAAAGGAGGAAGTAGAGATGTTGCAAAACGCTGCAGTGAGGACAATTCAACAGGATCTTAGCAGGCATTCAGCCCATTGGGGCTGTGCTGTCTCTTTCAGACAATTCACCCCAAGATCTCCCAAACCCTGGAATTACCTTGTGAAAGTTTCTACTAAAGAGCATTTTCCATAATCTCGAAGCAGGCAAGTGAGTTTTAACGGAGCAGTTGAAAAATCCAGTCAATTTGGATTGAGATGGAGTTGATATGGGATGAAAATCAGCCACCACAATCACCAGGCTTAAAACGTCAACACCCCAAAAGGGATTTGATCCTCCAATCCACTACATCAGAAGCTACAGTCTTACCCATTAAGCCACAAAAACTCAGTGACAATACTCTACTGGGAATAGTTGATCTTAAACGAGTGCTACAGCCGAGCATATTCCAAGATCTGTCACGACACACTGAGGGATACACTAAAGTTTCGGGCAGCTGCTGCCAAGGTGTAACAGGGAAACAACACAGTCTCAGGTCTTTCTGACAAATGATCACATCGTCCTTTCAGTTCTCAGACCCTCTTGGTGCCTGACAATGAACAGAGAACATTTCCTGCCCAAGTACAAAATGCCGGTTTTTTTTCACGACACAGAACTTTGAGAAATGTCAAAATTCCAGTGCTTTGTTGGTTCTTTTCTCTCTGCATAGACTGTACACAAGTGATTTAGAACCTTTGTCTGCATTTCTATTTGATTTTTTATGAATAAAGTATATTTTTAAAATAAACAAAATCTGGAGAGAGAGAGATCTGCCCTAACTTGCGAGACACCCCTTTGTGGAAGAGAGCCAGCCCTATATCGGGACAGGAAGGAGATTCCAATGGCCCAGCATGGATTGTTCCAGTTAATACCCTCGCCTCCTTGACCACAAAGTGAAGTGGGAGATGGCACAGGGCAGGGTGACACTAGGCAGACGGACACACAAGATGGCCGCTGAGCCATAAGTTGACCACTTGGCGCACAAGATGGCCGCCGGACCACAATATGGAGAGACACAGCAGAGCAAACACAGACACTGCCTGTTGCCACCAGAATGCCAACACAATGCACTCACAACCAAGTTGATTAGTTTAAGGCGGATGGGAGAGACAATACACATGAATAACATACACTGCCCGCCGAAGGGTCTGGGTCAGACAACACCTTTGATAGAAATGCTAACTGTTAGATACAGACTCAATACAGAGTGATAATAGTCAGGGCTGCAGTAATCGGCCTTCTCAGGAAGAGCGATTAGCGCCTATTACTACAGCAACAGACTTCCGCGCAGACGCTGAAACTGACAACAACTGCACTGAAATTAACAAAGGCCACACTGGAACTGACAATAACTGCACCAAAACGTTCAAGGATTCCGCAATGTTTACAATAAACAAGCCATGTTACAGAGACAATAACCTCATCACTGACCGATTATATCACAAAATGTATCACAGTATCTTGACCATGTGCTCCGGTTTGAGAGAAGAATCACAGCTGACCACTGTGCTGTTGGTGCTGCTCTCTCCCCGGAGCTCCGGGATTTCCTTGGACAATAAACTCTGTTGGTGAACCCCGACTCTGACTCAGGGGCTGGTGATTTTCAGCAGTTGCCTTCCCACAAATGTTCTCTGTTCATTGTCAGGCACCAAGAGGGTCTGTGAATTGAAAGAATGATGTGATAATTTGTCAGAAAGACCTGAGACTGTGTTGTTTCCCTGTTACACCTTGGCAGCAGCTGACCGAAACTTTAGTGTATCCCTCAACATATCATCTGAGATATTGGAACATGCTGGGCTGTAACGCTCGCTTGATGCCAAGACTTTACACTGGCAAATGGCTATGTGTGCCCTAGTAGCATATTGGGTAAACCACTGTCCTCCTAAGTGTGGGATTGTGGGTTTAAATTCCCTCTGGGCTGCTCACGTTTTAAGCTTGGTCTTTGTAGCTGACTTTTGGCCCATGATTCCTGAAGAAGGGCTGATGCCCGAAACCTCAATTCTCCTGCTCCTTGGCTGCTGCCTGACCTGCTGCGCTTTTCCAGCAACACATTTTCAGCTCTGATCTCCAGCATCTGCAGTCCTCACTTTCTCCTCGACTTTTGTCCCATGCCAACTTTATCACGATCCAAATTGACTGCATTTTTCAACTACTCTGTTCAAAATCACTGTGCCTGTGTTGAGATTATGGCGAATGATGTGAAATAGAAACTTGCACAAGGCAATTCCAGGATTTGGGAGATCTTGGGGAGAATTGTCAGAAAGAGACAGCGTAGCCACAATGGGCTGAATGCCCGCTAAGATTCTGTTGATTTAGAACATAGAACATAGAACATAGAACAGTACAGCACCGAACAGGCCCTTCAGCCCACGATGTTGTGTTGATCATTGATCCTCATGTATGCACCCTCAAATGTCTGTGACCATATGCATGTCCAGCAGTTTCTTAAATGTCCCCATTGACCTTGCTTCCAGAACTGTTGCTGGCAACGCATTCCATGCTCTCAAAACTCTCTGTGTAAAGAACCCGGCTCTGACATCCCCTCTATACTTTCCTCCAACCAGCTTAAAATTATGACCCCTGGTGTTAGCCATTTCTGCCCTGGGAAATAGTCTCTGGCTATCGACTCTATCCATGCCTCTCATTATCTTGTATACCTCAATTAGGTCCCCTCTCGTCCTCCTTTCCTCCAATGAGAAAAGTCTGATCGCAGTCAACCTCTCTGCATAAGATAAGCCCTCCAGTCCAGGCAGCATCCTGGTAAACCTCCTCTGAACCCTCTCCAAAGCATCCACATCTTTCCTATAATAGGGCGACCAGAACTGGACACAGTATTCCAAGTGCGGTCTAACCAAAGAAAGCATTTGTCCTCAATGCAACTTTTTCCAACATCTCCACCTACTTCCTCCCCACTAACTGCAAATATCTTGAAAGCGTTGTACAAAATAACATTGAACCCTTTGCTATTTTCCTGTCTGCTCCATTTCCCTCAGATGTGAGTTGTGCAATGTTGGAGTTTGGTTGGTTTCTTGTCTGTCCGTTTCGGGACAAATGTGAAGTGAGATTGATTTATCAAGCAGCCAATTTTTTAGCATGAGATGGAAGTTGTAAAAAAGAATCAGTGAGAGTATAAAACTGAGAAAAACACAATATGAGCCATCAGGGTGCAGTATTTAAAGGCTGCCAGTTTAACAGCAAACATGTAGACCCAGTGGCCTAATGGATAAGATATTGGGCTCGTAAACCAGGGATTGGGGGGTCAAACCCTATCCTGACTGGCTAACTTTCATCGGTTTCCCTCTCTGAACTTTACTTCTAATCTACATTATAAACATCCCCATGTCTGCATTCAGTTGATGGGAAGTGCTGTCCAACATGAACTTGCACAAAGTTGTCGGGGATCTGCAGGATTGGGTCGAAATTGCCTGAAAGAGACAGCAGAGCCACAATGGGGAAAGAACTGCTGAGATTCTCCTGGAGCTGGCATGGTGACTCGCAGTGTCAGGGACCTGGCTTTGATTCCTCCCTTGGGTGTCTGTTTGTGTCGAGTTTGCACATTCTCTCCATGGGGTACTCGGAGTGCATTGTGTTCCTCCCACAGCCCAAAGATGTGTAGGTTCGGTGGATTGGTTTTGGGGAATGCAGGGTGAGAGGATAGGGATTGGGCCTGGATGGGATGCTCTTCAGAGGCTGAGTGTGGACTTGCTGGGGTGAATGGCTTGTCCCCCTCACTCTAGGGCTTTTCTGAAACAAGTTTGGAATCGGTGGTCAGAGCTCTGCTGCAGATCCCAGTGAAGGCTTTGCTAAGGGATTGGCATCCAGGTGTGTGTTCATATCCTTCTTTTCCCTGATCTTCCAGAATGTTCTGTAGCTTTGGCCAAAGGGGTCATGAGCTGGGTTCACATCATCCAATGGGGTCACATTGCCAAGTGTTCGACAACGGATTTCCTCAGACTGACACTTCCAGTCATCGAGTCATAGAGATGTACAGCACAGAAACACACCCTCGGTCCAACCCGTCCATGCCGAACAGATATCCCAACACAATCTAGTCCCACCTGCCAGCACCCGGCCCATCTCCCTCCAAACTCTTCCTATTCATATACCCATCCAGATGCCTTTTAAACGATGTAATTGTAGCAGCCTCCACCACTTCCTCTGGCAGCTCATTCCACACACACACACCACCCTCTGCCTGAAAAAGTTGCCCCTTAGGTCTCTTTTTTCTCTTTTCCCTCTCACTCTAAACCTAAACCCTCTAGTTCTGGAGTCCCCCACCCCAGGGAAAAGACCTTGGCGGTTTACCCTATTCATGCTCCTCATGATTTTATAAACCTCTGTAAGGTCACCCCTCAGCCTCCGATGCTTGGATCCTATCCTTAGAGGAACTGGTATCAGCTTCCATCACTGTGACTGTGTGTTCAACCTCATCCGTCCTCTTTTCCAGGTCTCCCAGCTGATGTTCATGCTTCTGCAGCATGATCGAGATCGGGGCCAGCTTCACCTCTATCTGCTTCCCCAACATCTCGCGAGATTTCGTGAGCTCCTTCCCCAGGGCCTGGTAGGTAATCGAGTCCGAGGATCCTGCAGGCTGGGCCGGGGGCCTGGCCCCGGACACTGCTCCTCCCTTCTTCAACATCCCTGGACGATGAAAACGCAGGTAAGTTGATTTTTTACAATGTCCTGGGACTCCACAATCTTTTCAGAGTCCCAGGATATCGTGATGGTCTGGATTGGGCGGGATAGAAATTCTTCCCCCTTGTGCTGTGGTGCGAAGCTCTGCAACATGATCGTCTGAGATCACCGCCATCTTGGATCCCCAGAGTGCAGTGAGAGAATAAAACTCAGAAAAACACACAATGAGAGGTCAGGGTGCAGTATTTAAAGGCTGCCATTTATGTTTTATATGTGCAGCCCCAGTGGCCTAATGGATAAAGCATTAGCCACCCTAAACCAGGGATTGTGGGTTCAAGTCCCATCTTGGGTGTCTGAATCTTCCTTATGTGTCATTAATCTGTAATCCACTTTGCAAACATGTCCATGTCCACATTCAGTTGATGGGATGTGGTGTCCCATGTGAACTGAGACAAAACTTTTGGGGATCTGCAGGATTAAGGCTGAATTCCCTGAAAGAGACAGGACAGTCACAATGGCTGAAAACCTGCTGAGATTCTCCTGGGGATGGCATGGTGGCTCAGTGGGTAGCACTGCTGCCTCACAGTGTCAGGGACCTGGCTTTGATTCCTCCCTTGGGTGTCTGTTTGTGTCGAGTTTGCACATTCTCTCCATGGGGTACTCTGGGTGCTTTGGTTTCCTCCCACAGCCCAAAGATGTGCACGTTCGGTGGATTGGCTTTGGGGAATGCAGGGGGAGAGGATAGGGGTTAGGCCTGGCTGGGGTGCTCTTCAGAGGGTCAGTGTGGATGTGATGGTCTGAATGGCCTCCTCCCACCCCACTCTAGGGCTTCTCTGAACAAGTTTGGAGCAGATGGTCAAAGGCCCAGTCAAGGCTTCGTGAAGGGACTGCCATCCAGGTGTGTGTCCCTATGCTCCTTTTCCCTGATCTTCCCGAATGTTCAAATCAACCTCATCACATTAAAGATATTTGTTTCTTGTCTTAATGAGAAACGATTTGGCTTCAAGAGCACAAAGGTTTTGGATGTTGTCTCTTGAGGTTTGCTGATGAAACCGTTGATGTGCAGGGCCAACCGCAGATAATGGCAGAGACACTCTCCAGTGGTGACTGTCAGCGTTACCAGTCGTGAAGACTTCATCCAAGAAACTGACGGTGATCTTGACCGCAGTCTCACCACGGCCTGCAAATCACAATCGGCTTAACCAGACTCAAGATCTAAAGAGAAACCAAGAACATCTCACCGATATTACCATGAAGGTTGGTCCCAGCAAAGGATCAACAGCAAGACCGCAAAAACACATTTCATATCTCTCTCTGCTGGAACATTCTGCTGTCTTTCTCCATTGAAATAATATCCAGCTGCTTTATTCTTCCTAACAAAGTGTATGACCTCACACATTCCCACATTGCCTTTCATTTGCTGCGTTTTTGGCTACTCCCTTAACCCATCCATCTCCCTCTGTAAACTCTGTGAGTCAGCCTCAGCAGTTGCCTTCCCACAAATGTTTGTCCAATCTGTGGATGTGGCACTCCAAGTTCTCCAACAATGGCCTAACTACCTTACCTCTCCAACATAGCCTCCTTGCAATTGTATTCAATACCTTGACTAAGAAAGGTAAGGGCCCAAATGCATAGCCACAGCCACATCAGTTCCAACCTTGAACACCCAGATTTCAATCATTTCCATTGACATATTGGACCTTATCTTAAAGACCAAACATGCAGGTAATCTGGGGTTCAGCTGGTAATGTTGACAGAATATAGCTTAGACTGATACCAACACAACCAAAACAGAAGTTGCTTTGTCCATAGATAGGTAGGCCCATCTGTTGGAGCCCCAGTGATCTCATGGGTAAGGCACTAACTTTCTAAACCAGAGATTGTGGGCTCAAATCTTATTTGGGGTTTTGATTTTGTTGAAATCTTCACTGTGCAGCTGATCTCAATCCTGTGTGGTCACGTGACCATGGGAACAAAATCAGGCATTCTCAATTGATCCTCAGCAGGAGAAATTTGACCTGACAGAAAATTGTCCAAACTAAATTAAACAGCAGCTATCAGCTCCAGAGAACAGTGCAACTAAGATCAAAGAGTTACAAAGATTCAAGAAGAACCAGTTCCAACCAGACTGAGGGTTGTATATTGGAGAAGTGTCAGCCTGAGACAATCCACTTGAAAGCTCCTGGCTTGACAACAGTTAAGTGTATTGGTGTGACCCCATTGGATGATGTGAACCCAGCTCATGACCGTATTGGCCAAAGCCACAGAAGATTCTGGAAGATCAGAGAAAAGTAGGGTAGGAACACACACCTGGATGCCAGTCCCTTCGCGAAGCCTTGACTGGGCCTTGCAGTGGAACTCTGACCATCTGCTCCAAACTTGTTCAGAGAAGCCCTAGAGTGGGGTGGGAGGAGGCCATTCAGTCCATCATGTCCCCACTGACACTCTGAAGAGCATCCCATCCAGGCCCAACCCCTATCCTCTCACCCTGCACTCCCCAAAGCCAATCCACTGAACCTGCACATCTTTTGGACTGAGGGAGGAAACCAAACCACCGGAGTACCCCATGGAGAGAATGTGCAAACTCGACACAAATAGTCACCCAAGGGAGGAATCAAAGCCAGGTCCCTGACACTGTGAGGCAGCAGTGCTACCCAATGAGCCACCATGCCATCCCCAGGAGAATCTCAGCAGGTTTTCAGCCATTGTGACTATGCTTTCTCTTTCAGACGATTCACCTCAATCCTACAAATTCATGCAAAACTTGCGCAAGAAGATGTGGGGCACCACTTCCCATCAACTGAATGCAGACATGGAGATTTTCCCAAAGTAGATTAAAAATCAAGTTGACAAAGGGCAAGTGACTGACACCCCAGATGGGACTCGAACCCACAATCCCTGGCTTAGAAGGCCAGTGCCATATCCATTAGGCCACTGGGGCCACACAGCAGGCTGAAAATCACAGCCTTTATGTACTGCACCCGACCTCTCATACTGTGTGTTTCTGAGTGTTATCCTCTCACTGATTGTTTTTGACCCCTACCATCTCATGCGAAATTGTTGGCTGCTTGATTAATCAATCTCACTTCCCATTTGTCCCCAAACGGACAGACGAGAAAATCAACCAATCTCCAACTTTGCACAACTCAAGTCTGAGGAATATGGAGCAGACAAGAAAATAGCAAAGGGCTCAATGTTACTTTGTGCAGCACCTTGAAGATATTTGCAGTTAGTGGGGAAGGAGTAAGTGGAGATGTTGCAAACAGCTGCATTGAGGACAAATCAACAGACACGTATCGTCCTTGAGACCCTTCGGGAAAAGGAGAGGGCGGATCCTGTCGAGCGGTTCCCTGAGCAGACTGTCAAAGCCATTTGGCAGAATGCCTCATCGCCAGAACTTTCCAACAAGCACCAAGACATGGCTTGGCTGGTGGTGAGAAGGGCTCTGCCTGTGAGATCCTTTATGCACGCCTGGACTCTCTGCCGCACCGCACGCTGCCCTCGAAGTGGCTGCGGGGGGGACGAGACTGTCACACATCTCCTTCTGGAATGTGCCTATGCAGAGGAAGTCTGGAGAGGAATGCAGTGGTGCTTGTCGAGGTTCGTCCCGAGCAGCGCCGTGACGCGGGACTCCGTGCTCTACGGCCTGTTCCCCGGGACTCACACCAAGATGAACATTAACTGCGCCTGGAGGATCATCAACTCGGTGAAGGACGCTCTCTGGGCGGTCCAAAACCTGTTGGTCTTCCAGCTGAAGGAGTTGACCCCGACCGAGTGTTGCAGACTGGCACATTCCAAGGTCCAAGACTACGTGCTGAGGGACGCGCTGAAGCTTGGGGCAGCTGCCGCCAAGGCGCGGTGGGGAAAGACCACCGTGTAAGATCGGCCTGCCTAAAGAAGAACAGGGGGCCCATGCAGATGTTTTTTTGGGCTCTGCTGATGCCTCAGCCAAATATATGTATATGTACAAGATTGAAAAATGCACAGGATTGTAAATGACAAGGATAAATTCGAATCTGTGTTTGTAAATATGGACATATGTATGGCATGATCAAATGCACAGACCATCAAATCATTTTATGAATAAAGTATATTTTTGAAATAAAAAAAAAGAGGGAGGAAACCAAAGCACCCGGAGTACCCCATGGGGGGAATGTGCAAACTCGACACAAACAGACACCCAAGGGAGGAATCAAAGCCAGGTCCCTCACACTGAGGCAGCAGTGCAACCCACTGAGCCAACATGCCATCCCCAGGAGAATCTCAGCAGGTTTTCAGTCATTGTGACTGTGCTGTCTCTTTCAGACGATTCACCCCAATATCCTGCATATCCTCAACATTCTGTGTTTTTCTGACATAAGGTGCCACCAACCCAACACCGAGCTGGGGACCTTTCTAGAGAAGATGAGGAATTGACTTGACCTCAGACGAAGATCAGCCACAAAGACAAGGGTTAAAGGTCAGACACCCAAGATGGGACTTGAACCCACAATCCCTGGCTGCGGAGGCCAGTGCCTTATCCATTAGGCCACAGGGACCACATATGTGATAATAAAATGGCAGCTTTTAAGTTTTGTTTTCCAAGAACACACTGACTGTGGCTCAGCCATCACAGAGTCAGTGCCCTGGACTGAGGGGATTCTAAATCTCCAGGTTATATATGTTTTTCTCTTTACCCCGGCACTGCTGCCTAACTGTGGTAGTGCTTATATTTTCCCCAGCCCCCATGTTGTGTGTGTGCAGGTGTGAGACACAGTGAAAGACAACAGATGGATAAATCTTTATTCAATTCCCACCATCAGGAAGAAAGGAAACACCCAAGTGGCCAGTGACAAGCATCAAAGGGCAATGCTGTGTGACCAAACAGTGAGGGGGAGGGCACTCTCTGAACAGCTCAAGGATGTTGGTAGACACTGCGTGCTCCTTCTCCAGGGACACCCGGGCTCGAACGTAACCGCGGAAGAGGGTCAGGCGATT
Organism: Chiloscyllium punctatum; assembly: GCF_047496795.1. NCBI lineage: Eukaryota > Metazoa > Chordata > Chondrichthyes > Orectolobiformes > Hemiscylliidae > Chiloscyllium > Chiloscyllium punctatum. Next base: position 73,340,358 of record NC_092756.1, on the reverse strand, counting down.
GACCCGAACAACCAGTTTGGCCAGGCCCAGGAGTAGACCCACGAGGAGATCCTCTGACCAACCCTCCCCCCTCGGCACTGGGTGCCCAATGATGGGGAGTGTGGGGTTGAAGTCCAACCAGAAACGGAGGAGAAGGTTTCCCAGAAAGCTAAAAAGGGAGTGCAAGCGCCCTGTTCCATGGACTCCACAGCACCACAGAACAAGCAGTTGGGCTGGGAGTCCGTGAACCACCGCAATCTGCGGACTGCCGCGTGCAATACCCTCCAACCCAGATCCCCGTGAGAAAGGGGGAGGACTCCCATGTAGAGAGCCCTTCACTGGGGATGGTCCCCACCGCCCGGTGGTAAATGGGCACGCCAGGGTGTGTCCGGGAGGTGGATGAGGGTGTGCAGCAGCAGTCTGGACAGGGCCCTCTGTGATACACCCCTGAAAGGGACAAAACTAAAACTCTAGAGACAGCTCAGGTTGTGGGGCACAGTCTCCCGCAGGAAATACAGGACCCTGGGGCCAATGTGAAATTCCGTCCGGGCAGGAGTGAGTGCAGACGGGATCCCACCGCACACCTGAGCATCCTCCAACTGGGGCACTACGTGGGGTCTGAGCACCGTCGTTTTAAGGCGTCAGATGGTGGTGGCCACGTATCGGACGTCTACCGCTGCCCTGCTCGCTATATCCTGCGGCAGCGTCCAGCCCAGGCCCCCACCATCCAGCACGTCCCCGACCCTGGTCACCCTCACAGTCCCGGCCCTCCCCTCCGACAGTCACTCGAACCCACGAGTACGGAGGTGTGGATTCCTGAGCAACGTCTCCCTGACGACAGTCGTTACTCCTGCCGGAGGGTAGGCGTGACGCGATTCGACCATGTTCCAGACCGTGAGCAGGTCCTGGTAAAAGACAGGCAGTGTCCTGAGAGTGACCTCCAAACCATCACGGTCGCTGAGCAGGAGCTGAGTCTCGTAGTTGAGGTTACGCACCTGGTGGAAAAAATACGTCGCCAGGGCCCCCCGCCCAGGGGGGGGCTCAATGTAAAGGTATCGCTGCAAGGTCTGAAGGTGGAACGTCGCTACCTGGGTGTGAACGCACACCAGCGACTGACCGTCCCCCTCAATATGGAGACTCAGGACCTGCGCAGTGACCCAGTGCATCTTTTTGTCCCAGAAGAAGTGAACCAACATTCTCTGGATGTCAGCGACAAAACCAGGAGGAGGGACCAAAGTGACCAGCCAGTACCACAGCATGGCAGGCACCAGCTGGTTTATGACCAACACTCGACTCCTGTGAGACAGCACTCGGAGCAGTCCTGTCCAGAGGCCTAGGCGAGGTGAGACTTTGGCCTCCAGCTCCTGCCAGTTCCCCGGCCAGGATTCCTCAGCTGGGCTGAGGTAGACCCCCAGGTCGAGGAGATGGTGGTACTCCAGCTGAACCCCCGTAACTCCTCCAGCAGAGACTCCACCCACCACGGACTGACGAGTTGTTGGAATATTGGGCCCAGTTGATCCTGGTGGAAGAGGCCGCTGAGTACAAGCCCTGGCACTCACACATCCTCCCCAGGTCAGCAGGGTCGGTGAAAGGGAGGAGCACGTGGTCAGTGTAGGCTGAGATGACCACCCCCGTGCCCGCACTGTGCAGAACCAGCCCCGACAACCTCCTCCACAAGAGGCACACGACAAGCTCCACGCACAGGGAATCCAGCTGGCCGGACAGGGGGCCGCCTTGGCGTACTCCTCTCCCAAAGTGAAGGGGCAGTGTCATGGAGCCGTTAACTTTAAAACTAATTGCACCTGCCTCCACTTGGTCCACATCCACACAAGCATTTCCTGTCATGTACCTGTCCAAATGTCTTTCTCATAGAATCCATACAGTGTGGAAACAGGCCATTTGGCCCAACAAGTCCACCCAGACTCACTCCCCTACATGTCCTCCTGACAAATGTACCCAACATTCACATCCCTGAACAGTCTGGGCAATTTTGCATGGCTAATTTACTTGTGGGAGGAAACTGGAGCACCTGGAGGAAACCCACACAGACACGGGGAGAAAGTGCAAAATCCACACAAACTGTCACCAGAGGCTGAAATTGAACCTCAGTCCCTGATGCTATGAGACAGCAGTGCTAACCACGGAGCCAACTTGGAAACTCTACACAAACAGTCACCCAAGGGAGAGATCAAAGCCAGGTCCCTGACGCTGTGAGGCAGCAGTGTTACCCACTGAGCCACCATGTCATCCCCAGGAGAATCTCAGCAGATTTTCAGCCACTGTGACTGTGTTGTCTCTTTCAGACGATTCACCCCCCATCCTGCAGATCCCCGAAAATCTTGAGCAAGAACATGTTGGGCACCACTTCCCATCAGCTGAAAGCAGACAAGTGGGATTTCTCCAAAGTCAATTAGAAATAACGTTGACTGTGAACAAGCCAGAAATAACCTGACACCCCAGATGGGACTTAAATCCAAAAACCCCAGGTTTAGGAGACCAGTGCCTTATCCATTAGGCTGTTGGGGATACACCCATCAAGGACAAATGGCAAACTTTAAATACTGAACCCTGCCCTGTCATATTGTTTTTTTCTGAGTTTTCTACTCTTACTGATTGTTTTTTGCCCCTTCCATTTCATGCTAAATTGTCGGCTGCTTGATAAATTGATCTCGCCTCCCATTTGGCCCCAGACGGACATTTGAGAAATCACAGCCGGTCAGACAGCGTCCGAGGAGCAGGAGAGTCGACATTTCGAGCATAGGCCTGAAGAGCTTATACTCGAAACATTGACTCCCCTGCTCCTCGGATGCCGCCTGACCAGCTGTACTTTTCCAGCACCACACAGTTTGACTCTGATCTCTCACATCTGCAGTGCTCACTTTCTCCCAGTTGAGAAATCAACTCAACTCCAACTTTGCAGACCCACAGTTTGAGGCAAATGGAGCAGAAGGAAAAGGGCTCAATGTTATTGTGTGCAGCACTTTCAAGATATTTGCAGTTAGTGGGGAAGGGGAAAGTGGAGATGTTGCAAAAAGCTGCATTGAGGACAAATCAACAGAATCTTCACGGGCATTCAGCCCATTGGGGCTGTGCTGTCTCTTTCAGACAATTCACCCCAAGATCTCCCAAATCCCGGAATTACCTTGTGCAAGTTTCTCTGCCACATCATTTGCCATAATCTCAACGTAGGCACAGTGATTTTTAACAGAGTACTGTCGATGAAAAATTCAGTCAGCATGGATTGAGATGAAGTTGACATGGAATGAAAATCAGCAACAAAGCCCAGGCTTAAAACCCAAGCCCATCTGATGGGACTTGAACCAACAATTACCAGCTCAGGGAAGCCAGGGCCTTATTCATTAGGGCCCTCAGGCTCCCATCTTGTACTCTCTGTGGAAAGTGTTGACCTGAAACGAGTGCTACAGCTGAGCATGTTCCAAGATCGAGGATGACATGTTGTGGGACACACGAAAATATGGAGCAGCTGCTGTCAAGGTGTAACAGTTAAAGAACACTGTCTAAGGCCTTTCTGACCAGTTATGACATTGTCCCTTCATTTCTCAGACCCTCTTGGTGCCTCAGAATGAAGAGAAATTGTTTCCTGTCTCAGTAGAAAGATCTGCCCGAACTTGCGAGACCCCCCTTTGTGGAAGAGAGCCAGCCCTATATCGGGACAGGAAGGAGATTCCAATGGCTCAACATCGATTGTTCCAGTTAATATCCTTTCTCAGATGGATAGAGCTATAGAGTGAGTAAAAATTGTGGGAATTTGGGAAATGCTGACAATCTGTTTTAATATTTTGTTCATAAAATCAAGTTGAACCGCCAACCAAATTTTGTCCCCCTTTGTCTGCATCACCAACAAGATTACTGAAGGAAAGTTGAGTTTAATTACATTGTGTTACTAATGTTCATCTGGTTGATCAGTGGAAATTAAAAGCCATGTCACACAACAGGCAGAGTCAATCTTTAGCTGAGTAGAAGTTCAGCAGAGAGAAACAGACTTACTTTGTGATATAATAGGTAATTCCTGTCCCATTGATCTATTAACTGCAGGGAACTTTCAGATACGTGGTATCTTTAGAGCAATTAAATATCCTCCCAAGATATATGCTTTCACTCTCAACTGAAGATGTTATAACTTCAATGACTAAGAGTATTAACCAATAAATCAATGCTCAGCCAGTTGAAGTATTACACTTGGCACATCATCATCGCTGTAATTGCAGAATGCAGCATAACCTATTCCATCTTCTAACCTACTGACAGCCTACTTTTCAGAAGTCTCCTTACACGACTCTGAAAACAAATTAAAAGAAACCAATTAAACCAAATAAGCACAAATTAAAATGTCCCAGTCATTTAAAAAGGCTCTGTAACAAAAGTCAAAATCTCCCAAGAAAGCTTACACTTACAGAGTCACAGAGTTGTACAGATCCTTCGCTCCAACTCGTCCATGCCAACCAGATATCCGAAAGTTATCTAGTCCCACAAACCAGCATTTGGCCCATATCCCTCTGAAGCCTTCTTATTCATGTCCCCATCCAGCTGCCTTTTAAATGTTACAGAGTCTTAGAGTTATACAGCACGGAAACAGACCCTTTGGTCCAACTCGTCTATGCCGACCTGATATCCAGAATTAATCTAGTCCGACTTGCCAGCATTTGGCCGATATCCCTCTAAACCCACATTGTTCATATACCCCCATCCCAATGCCTTTTAAATGTTTTGGAGGAGCCAGGGTTAGACTGGGGTGGACAAAGTTAAAAATCACACAACACCAGGTTATAGTCCAGCGGGTTTATTTGGAAGCACTAGCTTTCGAAGCGATGCTCCTTCACTGGGTGGTTGTCTTCACCTGATGAATGAGCAGCGCTCTGAAAGCTAGTGCTTCCAAATAAACCTGTGGGATTATAACCTGGTGTTGTGTGACTTTTAACTTCTAAATGTTGTTATTGTACCAGCCTCCACCACTTCCTCTTGCAGTATGTTCCATATAAGCACCACCCTCTGCATGAAAAGGTTGCCCCTTAGGTTCCTTTTAAATTATTATTCATCTCACCTTAAACCTATGCCCTCTGTTTTTGTACTCCCCCACCCTGGGGAAAAGACTGAAGCTATTCACCCTATCCATGTCCCTCATGATTTTATAAACCTCTATAAGGTCACCCTTCAGCCTCCAACACTCCAGAGAAAATAGCCTCAGTCTATTCATCCTCTTGCGATAGCACAAACCCTGTAACCATTTCAACACCCTTGTGAATCTTTTCTGAATACTTGCAAGTTTTACAACATCTTTCGAGATATCTACATGAAACCCCTTCTATTCCTAATCTGTGTGTATGCGTGTCACGTTATTACTTTTGTATTTCGTAATGAATATACACATCCTTTTGTTAACTTTCCACATCCTGGTTGAATTTGCTACTTTTAAAAACCAATTCAATTTGATATGAAAAAGGAGGTGTTGGGTATTTTGAAAATCATTAACGTAGACCAGTCCCCAAGACCTGATGGAATCTATCCTAAAAGCCTGAGAGAGGCAGGTGAGGAAATTACTCAGGATTTGCAGAAAATCTTTCTTTCCTTTATCGTCACAGGAGAAGTCCCAGAGGACTGGAGAATACCCAATGTTATTTCTTTGTTTAAGAAGGGTAACAGGAATAATCCAGGAAATTAAAGGCCAGATTGGCTTCCTGCAACTTCCTGTTATTCATTGCTTGGACATCACTGTCTGTGCCTGGATGGTACCCTCTGGAAGTCACTCTGTAAAGATCTCCACCCCTCTACCTTGGGGTCTCAGGATCTCAAGGTGTTCCTCTCTTTGGCCAAGGTTTCGGTCCATGTGTAATGGTTTCCTGAATGTGGTTCCTGTGAAGTGCCTTGTGCCATGAAAAGGGATCACTCCATGCAGGCTGTAGTTGGGTTGAAGTGTTATGGAGAGCAGGCAGGAAAGTGGAGTTGAGGCCGAGATGAGATCAGCCATGATCGTGTGGAATGACAAAGCAGGCTCGAGGAGCTGAATTGCCGAATTTTTAAGATCTTCGGAACACAACCAAAGACAGAGCTATCAATTGTCGTTGGTGGCTAACATGGTATCTCACCTCAGATGCATCATGAAGAGGGTGTCCATGTTCAAAGCCAGGGGTTGTGAGTTCATATCCCATTTGGGCTGTTATGTTTTTAAACATGAACTCTGATCAGCACCCTGTGTCTGTTTGATCTCAGTTCCAGTTAATAAGGGGAGATGGTGGTGCAGTGCTAGACCTGGAGTAGGAATCCAGAACACCAAGTTCATGGTGTGGGGGAGATGGACTGTAATCCCACCATACAAGGTGGTGAAATCTCAGCTCAGGAGGAGCTTTGTCTGATGGTAACCATATATTGCGATTGAGGTTTGTTAGGAAGCTAACTGGTTCCATATTCTCCTTTCAGGAAGAAAACCTGGTGAGACTACAGACCCACAGCAATGTGGTTGACTCACCCTCTGGGCAATAAATGCTGGCCTAGTCAGAAACATATCGCATTCCTTCCCTGTAGCTCGGTCACAATCCTGGAACACCCTCCATTGATTCATTGTAGGTTTACCTCCAACAAATGGTCAAAAATCACACCACACCAGGTTTTAGTCCAACGGGTCTATTTGAAACCACGAGCTTTTGGAGCATTGCTCCTTCATCAGGTGTAATGAGAGAGGAGGCATCAGACACAGAATGTATAAGTAAAATATCAAAGGGTCATACAAGTGATGCGAATGTATTGAACAAATCCAAAATGGCCGACTCCCTCCTGTTAAATCTTCAATCAGTTTGAAAGGAGATACAGGCAGCACATGGATTGCAGTGGTTCAAAAAGATAGCTCCCCATCACCTTTCAGGGGAAACTAGGGAGAGGCAATAAATGTTGATCTAGCCATCAATGTTCACTCCCTGGAAATGAATCAAAACAATCCCACAATGGAATAAACCGCCAGGGGAAAAGTCATAGTGTAATGACTTGAAAACATCAAGCCCCAACTTTGGATGGTTTCTATTGTTATGTTTTACATTATCATCCAAAACGCACCAGTCATTGACATAAAGGTTATGATTTGGAGGAGCCGGTGTTAGATTGGGGTGGACAACAGGTTTATGTGTGTGTGTGCAGGGGAGACCGAGTGAGTGTGTGCGTTGTGTGTGCGTGTGAGGGGGCGATGATGTGAGTGTCTATGAGAGTGTGTGTGTGTGTATGTGTTTGAGTGTAATGGGGTATACATCTGTGAGAAGGTGTGTGTGTGGGTGTGAGTGTGGGAGTGTGTATGTGTATTGTGTGACAGGAAGAGTGTGTGTGTGTGTGTGTGTGTGTGTGTGTGTGTGTGTGTGTATAGTGCAGTGGGGTCAGCTGTAGTCTGACATGAACCCAAGGTCCCAGTTGAGGCCATCCCCATGGATACCAAACGTTGTTATCAGCCTCTGCTCAGCCACTTTTCGTTGTTGCCTGTCCCAAAGCCCACCTTGGAGGATGGTTACCTGAAGGATCGAGGTTGAAAGTCCCTGATCGTTGAAGTGATCTCCGACTGGGAGGGAACACCTCTGTTTGGTGATTGTTACGCGGTGCCCATTCATCTGTTGCCGTGGCCTCTGCTCGGTCTCACCAATATACCATGCATTGGGCATCCTTCCCTGCAGCGTATGAGATAGACAACGTTGGCCGAGTCACATGAGTACCTGCCGCGTACATGGTGGGAGATGTCCCCATGTGTCATGGCGGTATCCATGGCGACACTCTGACACGTTTTACAGTGTCTGCTGTGACAGGGTTGTTTGGTGTTGTCCTGAAGGCCGGGCAGTTTGCTGTGAACAATGGTCTGTTTAAGGTTTGGTGGCTGTTTAAAGGTGAGAAGTGGAGGGGTAGGGAAGGTCTTGGCGAGGTGCTCATCCTCATCGATAATGTGTTGCAGGCTGTGGAGAATGTGACGTAGTTTCTCAGCTCCTGGTAAGTACTGGACAAGTACCCTGTCGGTTGCAGCTCGTGTCTGTCTCCTGAGGAGGTCATTGCAGTTTCTCCCTGGGGCATGTCAGAACTGGCGATTGATGAGTTAAGCATCGTATCACATTCTTATCAGGGCATCCTTGTGTACTTCCAAGTGCCCCTCACATTCCCCCCTCACCTGAACAGATCCTGTGTAAGTGTACGGCTTGTACAGAGGGGACGGCTGTTTTAATATGTTGAGGGTGGGTTTGTGGTTGAGTGTGGTGCTGTGGTGTCCATCCTTGATGGAGATGCATGTGTCCAAGAATGAGACAGATACTAAACAGGAGTCCATGGTGAGTTTGATGGTGGGATGAAACTCGTGAAATGTTGGTGAACATAAATGTTGGGAGAGTGCAGCATTGTTCTGACATGAACACAACCAAGGTTGAGGGGATCAATTCTCCTGACATGGCCCCAGAAGCACGTGTTGTCCCAGTGACCTAACAGCTCCATCTCTGATCTTCTAAGCTACTGCCTGTGGTTTCCATCCCTTCTGGGGATACTTTCAATTTAAACATTCTCTCCAATTAAAACCCTCTCACTGCATTATATCCATTCAAATTAAGTTAATCTCTGACCTAATATCTTTAAAACTCTGCATGGCTGCTTTGAGATCATGGAATTAAAACATTACCAAGTCAGTTTGATCCATGTGGCAACAAACGTTTGATGAACTGGAGCGAAAGGGAGTGGAATTAATTTCTCAGCTCTCCCAAAGAGACAGCATTGACATGATGGGCTTCAGTATATACAGTCACATTCGAAGATTCATTGATCTGAAATTAAACAGTCAAATGTCTGTTTCACCACAGTCGCCTCATCTGTTGTTGGTTTCCTCACTGATGCAGGAATTCGCATTGACCCATTTGTTCTTGTCTTTCTGGGACCATTCCTTCAATGTTGGCTGTAAAAACATTGAGCTTGCTTGACCTCTATACTGTCCTGTTGGTATTTAACATGAAAAAACGCAGGTGACATAAAGTTATTCCACACTCAATAATTTATATTTACATTCAATGAGTTGGACCAAGATAACAGTGACCCTAAAGGTGGAAGATTCATTGAAAATATTTGGTTTGCAAGTAATGATAGGCACAGTGAAAAGTTTGTCTTGTGAGCAATACAGGCAGCTCACAGAGTTAAGTAGCATAGATAAGTAAATAATAGGGAAACAGCAGCAGGAAACTGTTTCAAAACTGGTTGGTGCGTGTGTTCAGGCTTCTGTACCTTCTCCCCGATGGTAGAGGTTGTAGAAAAACATTGCCAGGGTGGGATGGATCTTTGAGAATGCTGGAGACCTTTCCTTGACAGTGGGCCTGGGCGATGGATGCTATAGATGGGAGGTTGGCCTTTGTGATTGTCTGGGCCGAGTTCACCACTCTCTGTAACCGTCTCTGATCTTGAATGGTACAGTTGCCAAACCAGGTAGTGATACATCCAGACAGAATACTGTCGATGGTGCACCTATAAACGTTGGCAGGGGAATTCACTGTCAGTAATATCTAATGTTCTGGAGGGATCAGTGTTGAAGGGTTGGTTTGTTGATAAGAGTGTGATGAGAGCTGGCTTCCAAAAGCAACCTCTCCAACCTCACTCTCAGGAATCTCGTCCCCATCCAGAAACAGCAGCCCCTTGATGACCACCTTCAACATTCAATCCTGCAGATCCTCGAAAATCTTGTGCAAGATCATGTTGGATATCACTGACCATCAACTGAATGCAGAGATGGGGATTTTTCCAAAATAGATTAGAGATAACAGAAATGCCATAGAGACACACCAGACGGGACTTGAACCCACAATCCCTGGCTTAGGAGGCCAGTGCCTTATCCATTTGGCCACTGGGAGCACATTAGCTGCATTGCACAATGTCTTTAAATACTGCACCCTGACCTCTCATCGTGTGTGTTTCTGTGTGTTGTACTCTCACTGATTGGTTCTTACCCCTTCAATCTCATGCCACATTGTTGGCTGCTTGATAAATTGATCCCGCCTCCCATTTCTTCCCAAACGGACAGATGAGAAATCAACCAAACTCCAACTTTGCACAACTCAAGTCTGAGGAAAATGGAGCAGACAGGAAAATAGCAAAGGGCTCAATGTTATTGTGTGCAGCACCTTGAAGATATTTGCAGTTACTGGGGAAGGTGGAAGTGGAGATGTTGCAAAAAGCTGCATTGAGGACAAATCAACACAATCTTAGCGGGCATTCAGCCCATTGTGGCTGTGCTGTCTCTTTCAGACAATTCACCCCAAGATCTCCCAAATCCCGGAATTATCTTGTATAAGTTTCTACTAAACAGCATTTGCCATAATCTCAACACAGGCACAATGATTTTTAACAGAGTAGTTAAAAAATCCAGTCAATTTGGATTGAGATGAAGTTGACATGGGATGAAAATCAGCCACTGCAAAGACCAGGTTTAAAAATGAAATCCCTGAAATCCCAGATTTCAGAGGCCAGTGCCATAGCCATTAGGCCACGAGGGCACTATATTGGCAGACCACTGGAAACAGTTGGCATCAAATGAGTGCAACAGCCAAGCACACTCCCAGATCTGTGACAACACACTGAGGGACGCACTAAAGGTTCAGGCAGCTGCTGCCAAGGTGTAACAGGGAAACAACACAGTCTCAGGTCTTTCTGACAAATGATCACATTGTCCTTTCAGTTCTCAGACCCTCTTGGTGCCTGACACTGAACAGAGATCGTTTCCTGCCCAAGTCCAAAATGCCTTTCTTTCCACAACGATACAGAAGGTTTGAGAAATGTCAATATTCCAATGGTTTGTTGGTTCTTTTCTCTCTGCATAGACTGTACACAACTGATTTAGAACCTTTGTATGCATTTCCAAATGATGTTACAAACTGTTTCAATACTTTGTTAATAAAATCAAGTTGAAACGCAAATCAAATTTAGTCTCCCTTTGTCCCCATCACCAACAAGAATACTTGAGTAAAGTTGTGAGGAATTCATCAGACCAATGAGACTCCAGGAATTCTTCCAAGATGTCAGCAATGATCCCAATGAGCCAACCAACGAACGGGAACAGTCATCAGAGAGATCCATCGTGGAGCGACCAAAGAAGGAGTCGATTTGTATCCCTGCGGAGGGCCGCTGTCCTGACCTTGAGATGTATGCTCAACCGTCAGGAGATGGGTGAATGCCAGATTTAAAAATCACACAACACCAGGTTATAGTCGAACATGTGGAAGCACTAGATTTCGGAGCACTGCTCCTTCATCAGGTGGTTGTGGAGAATAAGATTGGAGGAAACAGAATTTATAGCAAATGTTGACAGTGTGATGCAACTGAAATTGTATCTTGAGAAAGACCTGGATTGTTTGTTAAGTCTTTCATCTTATAGAACGGCCAGGTTGGTTTTCGTTCTTTCATATGTAAATTGCAAAACTTTTATTATAAGTTACATTCTCAAGTGAACTTTAACAATTGGTGTCGTGTCGGCCCAGATGATGTATTGAAGGTGTGAGCTCCCCTGTGTGAGTCTGTCTGTGCCACAATGGTCAGACTGATTCTAATCTAATAAACAGATTTACAGCATCTCACATGATTCATACAGTTTTTGAGCAAAGTAAAATGTAATTCTGTAAGTCCAAGTTCATCACACACACTTATATGTGTTTGTGTGTATATGTGTGTGTGCGTATGTGTGTGTGTATATATGTGTGTGTGGATATGTGTGTGTGTATGTGTGTGTGTGTGTCTGTATATGTGTGTGTGTATATGTTTTTCTGTGGGTGTGTATGTGTGTATATGTGTGTGTGTATGTGTATGTGTGTGGGTGTGTATGTGTGTGTATATGAGTGTGTGGGTGTGTATGTGTGTGTATGTGTGTATTTGTGTGTGTGTGTATGTGGGTGTGTATGTGTGTGTGTGTCTGTGTGTATGTGTGTATGTGTGTTTACGTGCGTGTGTATGTGTGTGTGTTTGTGCGTCTATGCATGTGTGCATATGTGTGTGTATGTGTGTATATGTGTATGGGTGTGTGTATATGTATGTGTGTATGTGTACGTGTGTGTGTGTTTATGTGTAAATGTGTATGTGTGTGGATGTGTGTGTGTATGTGTGTGTAAATGTGTGTGTGTTTGAGTGTGTGTATGTGTCTGTGCATATGTGTGTGTTTGGGTGTGTGTGTATGTGTGTGTCTGTTTGTGTGTATGTCTCTTTGTGTGTTTGTGTGTGTATGTTTGTGTGTGTGTGTATGTGTGTGCGTATATGTGTGTGTCTATATGTATGTGTGTGTGTGTATGTGTGTGTGTATGTGTATGTGTGTGTGTTTGTATGTGTGTGTGTATGTGTGTGTGTGTGTGTGTGTGTGTGTGTGTGTGTGTTTGTGTGTGTGTGTATGTGTGTGTGTAGTTGAATGGGGTCACCTGTAATGTCCCAGTTGAGGCCATCTCCATTGTTACCAAACTTGGAGATCAGCCTCTGCTCGGCCACTTTTCATTGTTGCCTGTCCCGAAGTCCCCCTTTGAGGAAGGTCGAGGGCGAATGTCCCGAATTGCTGAAGTGTTCTCTGACTGGGAGGGAAAATTTTGTCTGTTAACAATTGGTGTCGTGTCGGCCCAGATGATGTATTGTAGGTGTGAGCTTCCCTGTGTGAGGCTGTCTGTGCCACAATGGTCAGACTGATTCTAATCTAATAAACAGATTTACAGCATCTTACATGGATTCATACAGCCCCACCCCCCCACCCCATATACGCACATGCACACACACACGCACAAATAAGTTTGTGGGGTGAATTTGTATTTGCAGAACTACATTTTATTTTGCTCAAAAACTACATGAACTACAGAGCTAAGGAGAGTATTGTGCCAGTTCCCAGAATCAGGTGGCTCACTGGTTAGCACTACAGCCTCACAAGACCAAGGTCCCAGGTTCAATTCCAGCCTTAGATAACTGCCTGTGTGGAGTTTGCACATTGCTCTGGTTTCCTCCCACAGTACAAAGGTGAATTGACCATGTTAAATTGCCCATAGTGTTACCTGTTTCCACACTGTCGGTCGTCTAATCCAGGGGAAGGATCTGAAGGCCCTAGTTTACGAGGGCTCTAAGCTCATGCCTTTCCAGGACTTCTCAGCGGTGGGAAACCAGAAAAGAAAACCTTACAATGATGAGCCTAAGACATAGGAATGGAAGTAAGGCCATTCAGCCCATCGGGTCCACCCTGCCATTCAATTGTGAATGATGGGCATTTCAACTCCACTTTGTGGCACTCTCATCGTTCACCCTTAATTCCTTGCGTGATCAAGAATTTATCAATCTCTGCCCTGAAGACAATTAACGTCCTGGCCTCTGCTGCGCTCCACGGCAATGAATTCCACAGGCCCACCACTCTCTGCCTGAAGAAATGTCTCCTCATTTCCGTTCTAAATTGACCCCCCTCTAATTCTCAGGCTGTGCCCATGGGTCCTGATGGAAACACATTCCCAGCATCCACCCTTTCTAAGCCATGCATTATCGAGTAAATTTGTATTAGATCTCCCCTCAACCTTCTAAACTCTAATCAATACAATCCCAGGATCCTCAGCTGTTCATTGTATGTTAAGCCTCCCATTCCAGGGATCATCCGTGTGAATCTCCGCTGGACATGCTCCAGTGCCAGTATGTCCTTCCTGAGGTGTGGAGCCCAAAATTGGATACAGTATTTCAAATGGGGCCTAACCAGAGCTTTATAAAGTCTCAGAAGGACATCACTGCTTTTACATTCCAACCTTCTTGAGATAAATGGCAACATTACATTTGTTTTCTTAACCACAGACTCAACCTGCAAGTCAACCTTTAGAGATTCCTGGACTATCATTCCCAGATCCCTTTGTACTTTGGCTTTATGAATTTTCTCACTGTTTAAAAAATAGTCCATGCCTGTATTCCTTTTTCCAAAGTGCAAGTCCGAGCATTTGCTCAGGTTGAATTTCATCAGCCATTTCCTGGACCACTCTCCAAAACAGTCTAAATCTTTCTGCAGCCTCCCCACCTCCTCAGAACAACCTGCTTGTCTGCCTAACTTTGCATCATCGGTGAACTTCGCCAGAATGTCCCCCAGTCCCTTCATCCAGATCATTAATATATAAAGTGAACAGCTGCGGCCCCAACACTGAACCCTACGGGATACCACTTGTCACCAGCTGCCATTCCAAGAAAGAACCTTTTATCACAACTCTCTGCCTTCTGTCAGATAGCCAATTCCCAATCCATGCCAGTAGCTCACCTCGAACACCATGGACCCACACCTTACTCAGCAGTCTCCCGTGAGGCACCTTATCAAAGGCCTTTTGGAAATCCAGGTAGATAACATCCACTGGGTTTCCCTGGTCTAACCTACTTGTTACCTCTTCAAAGAATTCTAACAGGTTTGTCAGGCATGACCTCCCCTTACTAAATCCATGCTGACTTGTTCTAATCCAACCCTGCACTTCCAAGAATTTAGAAATCTCATCCTTAATGATGGATCCTACAATTTAACATACAACCGAGGTTAGGCGAACTGGCCTATAATTTTCCATCTTTTATCTTGATCTTTTCTTGAACAAGGTGTTTGCAACAGTGATTTTCCAATCATCTGGGAATTTCCCTGACTCAAGTGATTTTTGAAAGATTTAAAATAGCCTCTACTATTTCCTCAGCCACCTCCCTCAGAGCTCTCAGATATAGACCATCTAGGCCGGGAGACTTATCAATTTTTAGACCTTTTAGCATTTTGAGCACTTCCTCGTTTGTAATGGCTAACATACTCAAATCTGCCCCCTGACTCTCCTTAATTGTTAGGATAATACTCATGTCTTCCACTGGGAAGACTGACACAAAGTATTTACCAAGTTCTTCAGCCATTCCCTTATCTCCCTTCACGAGTCTTCCTGCATCAATTTGGAACGGCCCAATTTCTACTTTTGCCTCTCGTTTGTTTCTTATGGATTGAAAGAGACTTTAACAATCATTTCTAATATTACTGGCTAGCCTCCCTTCATATTTGATCCTCTCCTTCCTATTTCTATGTCTTTGTTATCCTCTGTTTATTTTTGTCGTCTTCCCAATCTTCTGATTTCCCAGTGCTCTTGGCCACTTTGGAGGCTCTCTCTTTCCCTATGATACATTTCCCAACATTCTTTGTTAGGTTATGTCTTTGTTGTTTTTTAAAAAAACCGAGGAAGTCCAGTTGGAGCTTTCTTTTCCTTGTTTTCCTGATTGGTAATAATCCGGTTTAAACTGTGTTTGGTGGCGGTTGAGATGTGTACTTTCAATTTTTAAGTGAAGTTATACCAGAGGATGGGTGGGGTATTTACCCCATCGATCTTAAATGTTTTTTTATCTTTATTCATATTGCTATTCTATGGTATATTTACTTTCTATTCTGCTTGTGTTTGTGGTACGGCTCTAGCTAGAAGGAGGGAAAATGGTTGGGATGGCTAGATGCCCACTTATGGGCAGTTTGGGATGGGTAGTTGCCCCCTTTGGGCAGGAGGTGAGTTTCCCTATTCAGCGCCATTGGCACTTTATATGGTGGTTTGTACTGCTTTTAATCTTTGATAGTTTTGTAGGTTTGTTAAATGTAGTGGTTTCAGTTTATGTAGTTTTTATATTTGATGGATCATATGACACTTAGGCTCAGTGATTTGTGGTTCGTGTTCCTTCTCTCTGGAATTTAAGTGTTACTGCAGAATGTTATGGCTAATGACTTGATTAAATGGTGAACCTGGAATATCAAGGGAAGTCACTCACCAATTAAGAGGAAGAAGGTACTTTTGAGTCTTAGAAAGGAGAAAGTGGATATTCCTTTGTTACAGGAGACGCACTTGGATGATAGGGAGCATTTGAAACTACAGCAGAATGGCTTTGATCGGATTTACTTCTCATCATTTAATACCAGAAATAGGGGAGTGGGTGTATTGGTGAGGAGGAATCTCCCATTTAAGTTACAAGAGTGTGTTAAAGACACTCACACAGGAGGTTTGTAATTCTTATCGCCTTGTTAAATGGGGTAGAATATGGTGTTTAAATGTTTATTGCCCTCCAGCTCAGCCCCTCAACTTTTTGCTAGATACGTTTTCTAAATTGATCAGTCTGGAGTCCTGGCATATCATTATAAGGGGAGATTTTAACTGTCTCATGGATCCCACAGGTACAGAGGTTGCCCAAAGCCCCCCCCCACCCGCCAACCACGATACCCTCTGTACAAACTAAACAATCAATGGATCTGTGTGTGGAGTGAGGGTTGGTGGACATCTGGAGGTGTCTCCATCCTACAGGCAGGGATTTTACATTTTTTTTCCAATCCACACAGATGTCACACCAGGATTGATTTTTTTTCCAATCCCCGTGGCAACCCTGGACTTGGTGGCACCTTGTACGATCGGTAATATTACCATCTCTGATCACACTCCAGTGTACCTGTTGGTTAAGATTAAGGACGTTACAGTGGGTCCAAGGCACTGGCAAATGGATCCCTTTATCCTCAAGGATAATACATTTGTGGAGCATTACTCTCGGGCATTTTGGGCGTACCGAGACATTAACACACGCTCGGATGGTAGCCAATCCTTCCTTTCGGAAATTGCCAAAGCCTATGCCAGTGGGTCAGTTATTTCCTACACTGCCAGTAGGAGGCAGCAGAAGGGTGAGCAGCAATGTCTCCTCGAAGCACGGTTGAAGGCAGCTGAGAAGGCCTACTTTGACAGGCCCTCATTGGTCAAGGTACAGAGGATTACGGCGTTGCGGTCTGCATTGAATTCCGTGCTCACGCAGACAGCAAAGAATGAGCTTACTTTTGCAAAGCAAAGGTTATATGATCATGGTGACAGGTCTGGCAAATACTTAGCATATCTCGCTAGGAAAAGGAGAGCCCCTCAAGCCATTACAGTGACTAGGGAAGGGTCTGGGAACCGAACGTGTGACTCCAAAAAGATTAATCTGTCATTCCAGAGATTTTACTCTAAGTTATACCAGTCTGAGGTTTGTGAGGAGGGGCGGGCCAAAATGGAGGCTTTATTCAAGGATCTGGAGTTCTTGGGTGTGACCCCTGAACAAGAGTCTTTTCTCAATGCCCCTTTATCAGA
This sequence comes from Chiloscyllium punctatum, assembly GCF_047496795.1. Taxonomy (NCBI): domain Eukaryota; kingdom Metazoa; phylum Chordata; class Chondrichthyes; order Orectolobiformes; family Hemiscylliidae; genus Chiloscyllium; species Chiloscyllium punctatum. Next base: position 73,323,289 of record NC_092756.1, on the reverse strand, counting down.
GCAAGAGGTGCAGGAGGCTGTGAAGCAGCTTCAGAGTGGAAAGGCATCCGGTCCTGATGGACTTCCCAGTGAATTCTAGAAGGAATTTATAAACATATTGTCAGGCTCGATGTTCAACATGTTTAATGACTCATACAGCCATGATTGTCTCCCGCCATCTCTGAGAGAGGCCAATATTTCACTTATTCTTAAAAAAGGGAAGGTCCCGGGGGACTGTGCTTCTTACAGGCCCATTTCACTCTTAAATGTGGACTTTAAAATCCTCTCTAATACTCTTGTGTTCAGGCTGGAGACTGTGTTACCTTCTATTGTTAAAGAGGACCAGACGGGCTTCATAAAGGGCCGCAGATCCTCCAATAATGTTAGGAGGCTGCTTAATGTAATTCAATGTGTCAACAACAGTCAATATAGGGATTGGTGATTTCTCTAGATACAGAGAAGGCACTTGACCGAGTTGAGAGGCCGTACCTTTTCTATACTCTGGAGCGGTTTGTTTTGGGCGAAGTTTTTATAAGATGGGTAAAGGTTCTCCGCAATGACCCTCTCACTGCAATCATCACCGACAGGGTGTGATCAAGCAATTTTAACATTTTTGGGGTCAGCCGGCAGGTCTGTTCCCTTTCCCCACTGCTTTTTACAGTGGGGATTGAATCATTGGTGGAGGGCATTCATAGGGATCCCAATATATCAGCTCCAGACTTGGGGTCAAATTTACATCAGAGTTTATTATATGTGGACGATGTCCTCATTCTTTCGTCAAATCCAGCAGTTTCAGTCCCTCGCCTGTTAGCATGCATCTGTGTGTTTGGCACCTTTTTGGGGGACAAGATTAATCTTTCAAAATCAGAGGCTGTGCCTATGGGTGGTTTTGTGTATTTGAGCATGTTCATTACTCCAGTTCTGAATCGGCTGTTCAAAGCCAATTTTGTTCAATTATTTGACAAAATCAAACAAGACCTTCAAAGATGGAGGCGCTTCTGGTCTCGTGGTTGGGTCGGATAGTGTTTATTAAGATGAATATTCTCCCTCGTTTACTCTCCCCTATATGGATGCTCCCCCTGATTTTCGATGAGCAAACATTCAGGAGACTGAACGGCTGGTTCAGCCCCGTAATTTGGCATCGTAAGTAGCCCCTCATTAAATGAGCTAAACTGCGATTGTCTCACAGACTGGGGGGAGTGGATCTCCCAGACATTAAAAGCTACCAACGAAGCTCACTTTTATCCTACATGAGTGATTGGGCTTGTGGGGACCCTCTTTCAATATGGTTAGATATTGAAACCTCCCAGACTAAGGTGACCCCTTATTCACTTGTTGTGTTTGGACAAAATGAGGACAGTTAGGGAATATTGGCATAACCCAATAGTTATCGATACTGTTAAAGCACGGAGGGCAATTCGGCAGAGGGAAGACAATTTTGGCAAGACATCTTCTCTTACACCGGGTATGCCAGGTTTTCAACAGGGGATAATAGATTCAGGATCCAAACATTGGGCAGTTAGGGGTGTGTCTTGCGTGGGTGATTTGTCTGAGGGAGACACAATGATGTCCTTCGATTAGTTAGCACAGAAACACAAGCTACCGAACAGGGACCTCTTTCGTTTATTTCAAGTTAGAGATTTTATTCAAAAAAAGACAGCACTTTTGACTGATCCCTCCAAGTCCGACATAGAGGGAGGGGTGATTTAGCCCCATATCCTGCAGACCCCACAAAGTTCTGTATTTTTCTGACACAACATCCCACCAAACCCAACACAGACCTGGGGATGTTTCCAGGGGAGATGAGAAATCGGCTTGACATCAGACAAAGAAGATCAGCCGTGGAGACAAGGCTTATAAGTTAGCCATCCCAGATGGGACTTGAACTCAGAATCCCTGTCTGAGAAGGCCGGTGCCTTATCCATTTGACCACAGGGGCCACATTGACAAAACTAAATGGCAGCCTGTAAATACTGCACCCTGAACATCTCATATTGTGTTCTTCTGAGTTTTATACTCTCACTGATTGGTTGTTCCCCCTTCCATCTCACGCTAAATCATTGGCTGCTTTATAAAATTGATCTTACCTCCCAGTTCTCCCCAAAACGGACAGACAAGAAATTCACCAAACTCCAAGTTTGCACAACTCAAGTCTGAGGAAAATGGAGCAGACAGGAAAATAGCAAAGGGCTCAATGGAATTTTGTGCACCACTTTCAAGATATTTGCAGTTGAAAAATCCAGTCAATTTGGATTGAGATGGAGTTGATATGGGATGAAAATCAGCCACCACAAAGACCAGGCTTAAAAAGTCAACAACCCAAAAGGGATTTGAACATCCAATCGACTACATCAGAAGCTACAGTCTTACCCATTAAGCCACAAAAACTCAGTGCCAATACTCTACTGGGAATAGTTGATCTTAAACGAATGCTACAGCCGAGCATATTCCAAGATCTATAATGACACACTGAGGGATACACTAAAGGTTCGGGCAGCTGCTGCCAAGGTGTAACAGGGAAACAACACAGTCTCAGGTCTTTCTGACAAATGATCACATCGTCCTTTTAGTTCTCAGACCCTCTTGGTGCCTGACAATGAACAGAGATCGGTTCCTGTCCAAGTACAAAATGCCGTGCTTTTTTAACGACACAGAACTTTGAGAAATGTCAAAATTTCAGTGTTTTGTTGGTTCTTTTCTCTCTGCATAGACTGTACACAACTGGTTTAGACCCTTTGTCTGCATTTCTATTTGATTTTTCATGAATAAAGTATATTTGTAAATAAACAAAAATCTGGAGAGAGAGAAGATCTGCCCGAACTTGCGAGACCCCCCTTTGTGGAAGAGAGCCAGCCCTATATCGGGACAGGAAGGAGATTCCAATGGCCCAGCATGGATTGTTCCAGTTAATACCCTCGCCTCCTTGACCACAAAGTGGGGAGGGAAGTGAGAGTTGGCACAGGACAGGGTGACACTAGGCACATGGACACACAAGGTGGCCGCTGAGCCATAAGTTGGCCACTTGGCACACAAGATGGCCGCCAGACCACAATATGGAGAGAGACAGCAGAGCAAACACAGACACTGCCTGGGGCCACCAGAATGCCAGCACAATGCACTCACAACCGAGTTGATTAGTTTAAGGCGGATGGGAGAGACAATACACATGAATAACATACACTGCCCGCCAAAGGGTCTGGGTCAGACAACACCTTTGATAGAAATGCTAACTGTTAGATACAGCCTCAATACAGAGTGATAATAGTCAGGGCTGCAGTAATCGGCCTTCTCAGGAAGAGCGATTAGCGCCCATTACTACAGCAACGGACTTCCGTGCAGACGCTGAAACTGACAACAACTGCACTGAAATTAACAAAGGCCACGCTGGAACTGACAATAACTGCACCGAAATAATCAAGGATTCTGCAATGTTTACAATAAACAAGCCATGTTACAGAGACAATAACCTCATCACTGACCGATTATATCACAAAATGTATCACAGTATCTTGACCATGTGCTCCGGGTTGAGAGAAGAATCACAGCTGACCACTGTGCTGTTGGTGCTGCTCTCTCCCCGGAGCTCCGGGATTTCCTTGGACAATAAACTCTGTTGGTGAACCCCGACTCTGACTCAGAGCCTGGTGATTTTCAGCAGTTGCCTTCCCACAAATGTTTGTCCAATCTGTGGATGTCCAAGTTCTCCAACGATGGCCTAACTACCTCACATCTCCATCATAGCCTCCTTGCAATTGTATTCAATAACTTGACTAAGAAAGGTAAGGGCCCAAATGTATAGCCACAGCCACGACAGTTGCAACCTTGAACACCCAGATTTCAATCATTTCCATTGAGATTAGATTATATTAGATTACATTACAGTGTGGAAACAGGCCCTTCGGCCCAACAAGCCCACACTGACCCGCCGAAGCGCAACCCACCCATACCCCTAACCTAACACTATGGGCAATTTAGTATGGTCAATTCACCTAACCCAGCACATCTTTGGACTGTGGGAGGAAACCGGAGCACCCGGAGGAAACCCACGCAGACACGGGGAGAACGTGCAAACTCCACACAGTCAGTCGCCTGGGGCGGGAATTGAACCCGGGTCTCTGGCGCTGTGAGGCAGCAGTGCTAACATCATCATAAATACCAAACATGCAGGTAATCTGGGGTTCAGCTGGTAACATTGACTGAATATAGCTTAATCTGACACCAACACAACCAAAACAGAAGTTAGTTTGTCCATAGATTGGTAGCTCTATCTGTTGGAGCCCCAGTGATCTCATGGGTAAGGCACTAATTTCCTAAACCAGAGATTGTGGGCTCAAGTCTTATTTGGGGTTTTGATTTGTTGAAACCTTCACTGTGCAGCTGATCTCAATCCTGTGTGGTCATGTGACCATGGCAACAAAATCAGGCATTCTCAATTGATCCTCAGCTGGAGAAATTTGACCTGACAGAAAATTGGCCAAACAAAATTAAACAGCAGCTATCAACTCCAGAGAACAGTGAAACGAAGATCAAAGAGTTAGAAAGATTCAAGAAGAACCAGTTCCAACCAGACTGAGGGTTGTATTTTGCAGAAGTGTCAGGTTTTCAGCCATTGTGACTGTGCTGTCTCTTTCTGGGAATTCACCCCCATATGGTGCATACCCTGAAAATTCTGTATTTTTCTGTCACAATTTCCCACCAACCCAATACAGATCTGGGGACTTTTCTTGGGGAGATGAGAAATCGACTTGACCTCGGACAAAGGTCAGTCATGAAGACTGGGGTTAAAAGGCTAACACCCCAGATGGGACCTGAACCCACAATCCCTGACTTCGGAGGCCAGTGCCTTATCCATTAGGCTACTGCAGCAATAAGTCAGTGATGAAAATGGCAGCCTTTACATACTGCTCCGAGTCCTCTCATAGTGTGTTTTTCTGAGATTTATATCCTTCCTGATTGTTTTTTTACCCCTTCCATTTCATGCTAAATTGTTCGCTGCTTGATAAATTGATCTCACCTCCCATTTCTCCCCAGACGGACATTTGAGAAATCACAGCCGGTCAGACAGCGTCCGAGGAGCAGGAGAGTCGACATTTCGAGCATAGGCCTGAAGAGCTTATACTCGAAACATTGACTCCCCTGCTCCTCGGATGCCACCTGACCAGCTGTACTTTTCCAGCACCACACAGTTTGACTCTGATCTCTCACATCTGCAGTGCTCACTTTCTCCCAGTCGAGAAATCAACTCAACTCCAACTTTGCAGACCCACAGTTTGAGGCAAATGGAGCAGACAGGAGAAGGGCTCAATGTTATTGTGTGCAGCACTTTCAAGATATTTGCAGTTCGTGGGGAAGGAGGAAGTGGAGATGTTGCAAAAAGCTGCATTGAGGACAATTCAACAGGATCTTAGCGGACATTCAGCCCATTGGGGCTGTGCTGTCTCTTTCAGACAATTCACCCCAAGATCTCCCAAATCCTGGAATTACCTTGTGTAAGTTTCTATTACACATCATTTGCATAAGCTCAACGTAGGCACAGTGATTTTTAACAGAGTACTGTTGTTGATGTATATTTTAGAACATAGAACATTGAAAATTATGGTACAGAATAAGCTCTTTGGCCCCCAATGTTGTGCTGAGGATTAATCCTCATGTAAAATAAAATAACTTCACCTCCACACCCCTCAATTCACTGCTATCCACGTGCATGTCCAGCAGTCGCTTCAATGTCCCGAATGACTCTGCTTCCACCACCACCACCACTGGCAACGCATTCCATGCATCCACACCTCTCTGCGTAAAGAACCTTCCTCTGACATTCCCTCTATACCTTTCTCCCAATATCTTCAAACTGTGACCCCTCGTGCTGGTCCACTGTGTTCCACAAATCCGGACGACACAGGTTTGTGTTCAATGGTAGATGTTTTATTATCGGACAGTTGGCGAGAGATTCAATATGTCCCCAAAGGTAGCCATGATTCTCCTTGGAATGACACTTCTCCATGAATCTCTGCCCTACACACAGAGACAGTATCTTTTATAGGAATTAAACAAAAGGGTTATCAGTCACATGGGCGATTGTATTAAACATAGTTTAAAGCAGGTAATTATCAATTTACAAAGCCCGATGAACAGCGATGTCCTGTACTAACGTGTGAATAGATTACAGAAGCTCATTATCATATTCTTCACGGTGATGTGTTGATGTGAAGAGATGATAACAGAAGGGTTTTGCCGGCTGGAAATGGGGGATTCACATCCCTATGGTAATATGGAGAGGAAGGAAGACAATGGGAGTGGGAGGCAGTTTAACAGGGTTGTGGCCAAGGCTAGCAGTCTTGTGTGGAAAGGGCAAATCCCTCTGTCCAGGACTACAGGGGGAATCCCCATGTGTGGCTCCACTCGGCTCTATTTCTGAGATACAGTCAGCCTCCCCCCTGACTGAGATGTTCTGTCTGTATTGTAAGAGGACAGGCTTTCCGTTGATACTGCAGTAAGGCCTTTGGTAGTGGAACGTTTAACCCTTGAGTCCCCAATGTGTCCTGAAAGAGAAGCAAAGTATGGAACTGACCCCTCTTTGTGCATTTTAACTTCCTCACCAAGATGCCAATATTTTCAAGTCCAAATTTGAACAAGACGACTTTGCTGCACAGGCGCTATGACAACAGATGAACGGACACCGCCCAACAATCACCAGACACGGGTGTCCCCTCCCAGTCAGGGAACACTTCAGCAGTCAGGGACATTCACCCTCAGATCTTCGGGTGACCATCCTCCAAGGGAGACTTCGGGATACACAACGACACAAATGGCCGAGCAGAGGCTGATAGCCAAGTTCGGTCCACATGGGGATGGCCTCAACTGGGACCTTGGCCTCATGTCACACTACAGGGGACCCCACTACACTATACACACTCTCAAAGACAGACGCACACACAGACACACACAACAGACACACACACAGACACACACACACAGACACACACACAGACACACACACACACACACACACAGACACACAAACAGACACACACACACAGACACACACATACACAGACACAGACACACACACTCACACCCATAAACACACGCTCACAGGCTTATACTTCTTCACACTCACACTCACATGCACATAGTCACTCTCTCTCTCTCTCATGCACGCGTGTACACACACATAGGTCTTCAGGATGAATTTGTATTTGCACCATCTGCAGGCAGTCAATGCAGGCAGTCAGTCAATGGAGTATTTTATACATTCCACTTTGGAACTAGTACCAGTCTGCTCGGAGTGTGTCTGGGAAAATTAACAAACAGTGAAATTCACAACCAATCCTGGAGGAACCTGTTTGGGGGAGGTCACAGCACAGAAATAGACAAGTGAATATTTTACGTGTGGCCTTACAGTAAGTCTGCAGTGGTGGGTAGAGTGGGTTCTTTCTCGATTATATGTTTTATTGAGCTATGTCTCTTGATTAAGCTTAAAATATAAGCCATAAGTATTAATTTCACCTGGAGCAGTGTTTGGTAGAGGAATAAGACAGTGCTATTTTCTGGGTCTGTAGATTGAAAGAAACAAAAATGGCTTTAGTAGAGTGATATGCTCTTCTTGTCGGATGTGGGAGTTTTAGGGAGAGTATACCAGTTACTGAGGATTATGTCTGCAATAAATGCTGTTGGTTGGAGAAATCAGATCAAATGGATTGGTTGGAGAGAGAGTTAGAGACCGTGAGGTATTCACAAAAGCAAGGGGATGTGATGGATGGCAGTTATAGGAAGGGGGGAATGTCTCAGATAGTCACATTGATGGGTTAACGGCAGGAAAGGTAAGAGAGGTAGGCAGGTAATGCAGGATTCTTCTGTGGTTATCCCCATTTCAAACAAATATGTTGTTTTGGAAAATGTAGGGGGTGATGGATTCTCAGGGGAATGTAGCAAGAACAGCCAAGTGTCTGGTATTGAGACTGGCTCTCATGCAATGAGAGGTACGTCAGGTTCCAAGAGATCAATCGTGTTCGGGGACTCTCTAGCCCGAGTCACAGACAGATGCGTGTGGACCACTTCCACCGCTGTGACTGTGTGTTCAACCTCATCCGTCCACTTTTCCAGGTCTCCCAGCTGCTGTTCATGCTTCTGCAGCATGACAGAGATCGGGGCCAGATTCACCTTTAATCTGCTTCCCCAACATCTCACGAGATTTCGCGAGCTCCTTCCCCAGGGCCTGGTAGGTAATCGAGTCCGAGGATCCTGCAGGCTGTGCCGGGGGCCTGGCCCTGGACACTGCTCCTCCTTTTTCAACATCTCTGGACGATGAAAACGCAGGTAAGTTGATTTTTCACAATGTCCTGGGACTCCACAACCTTTTCAGAGTCCCAGGATATCGCGATGGTCTGGATTGGGTGGGATAGAAATTCTTCCCCCTTGTGCTGTGGTGCGAAGCTCTGCAACATGATCGTCTGAGATCACCGCCATCTTGGATCCCCAGAGTGCAGTGAGAGAATAAAACTCAGAAAAACACACAATGAGAGGTCAGGGTGCAGTATTTAAAGGCTGCTATTTTTGTGCCAACTATGCAGCCCCAGTGGCCTAATGGATAAGGCATTGGCCTCCTAAACCAGGGATTGTGGGTTCAAGTCCCATCTGGGGTGTTGGCCTCTTCCTTGTGTGTCCTTGCTCTTTCATCCACTTTGCAAACATCCCCATCTCTGCATTCAGTTGATGGGATGTGGTGTCCCACGTTGCCTTATACAAGGGTTTTGGGGATCTGCAGGATTAAGGCGAAATTCCCTGAAAGCGACAGCACAGTCACAATGGCTGTAAAACCTGCTGAGATTCTCCTGGGGATGGCATGGTGGCTCAGTGGGTATCTCTGCTGCCTCACAGTGTCAGGGACCTGGCTTTGATTCCTCCCTTGGGTGTCTGTTTGTGCAGAGTTTGCACATTCTCTCCATGGGGTACTCCGGGTGCTTTGGTTTCCTCCCACAGCCCAAAGATGTGCAGGTTCGGTGGATTGGCTTTGGGGAATGCAGGGTGAGAGGATAGGGGTTGGGCCTAGGTGGGATGCTCTTCAGAGGGTCAGTGTGGATGTGATGGGCTGAATGGCCTCCTCCCACCCCACTCTAGGGCTTCTCTGAACAAGTTTGGAGCAGATGCTCAAAGGCCCAGTCAAGGCTTCGTGAAGGGTCTGCCATCCAGGTGTGTGTCCCTATGCTCCTTTTCCCTGATCTTCCCAAATGTTCAAATCAACATCATCACATTAAAGATATTTTGTTTCTTGTCTTAATGAGAAGGGATTTGCCTTCAAGAGCACATAGGATTTGGATGTTGTCTCTTGAGGTTTGCTGATGAAACCGTTGATGTGCAGGGCCAACTGCAGATAATGGCAGAGACACTCTCCAGTGGTGACTGTCAGCGTTACCAGTCGTGAAGACTTCATCCAAGAAACTGACGGTGATCTTGGCTGCAGGTAATCTGGGCTTCAGCTGGTAATGTTGACAGAATATAGCTTAGACTGACACCAACACAACCAAAACAGAAGTTGCTTTGTACATAGATTGGTAGGTCTATCTGTTGGAAACTGGTGACCTCATGGGTAAGGCACTAACTTCCTAAACCAGAGATTATGGGCTCAAGTCTTATTTGGGGTTTTGATTTTGTTGAAACCTTCACTGTGCAACTGATCTCAATCCTGTGTGGTCATGTGACCATGGCAACAAAATCAGGCATTCTCAATTGATCCTCAGCTGGAGAAATTTGACCGGATAGAAAATTGGCCAAACTAAATTAAACAGCAGCTATCAGCTCCAGAGAACAGTGGAGCTAAGATCAAAGAGTTACCAAGATTCAAGAAGAACCAGTTCCAATCAGACTGAGGGTTGTATATTGGAGAAGTGTCAGCCTGAGTCACTCCACTTTATAGCTGCTGGCATGACAACAGTGAAGGGTATTGGTGTGACCCCAGTGGATGATGTGAACCCAGCTCATGACCGTATTGGCCAAAGCCACAGAAGATTCTGGAAGATCAGGGACAGGAGAGGAGGAAAACACACCTGAACGCCAAACCCTTAGCAAAGCCTTGACTGGGTCCTGCAGTGGAGCTCTGAGCATCTGCTCCAAAACTGTTCATAAAAGTCCTCGCGTGAGTAGTGCAGGCCATTCAGCCCATCTCATCCACACTGACCCTCTGAAGAGCATCCCATTAGGACCCAACCCCTATCCTCTCACCCTGCATTCCCCAAAGCCAATCCACCGAACCTGCACATCTTTGGACTGTGGGAGGAAACCAAAGCATCCGGAATACCCCATGGAGAGGATGTGCAAAGTCTATGCAAATAAACACCCAAGGGAGGAATCAAAGCCAGGACCCTGACATTGTGAGGCAGTCGTGCTACCCACTGAGCCACCATGCCATCCCCAGGAGAATCTCAGCAGGTTTTCAGCCATTCTGACTGTGCTTTCCCTTTCAGACAATTCACCTCAATCCTGCAAAACTTGTGCAAGAAGACGTTGGGCACCACTTCCCATCAACTGAATGCAGACTTTCCCAAAGTTGATTAGAAATCAAGTTGACGAAGGGCAAGTGACTGACACCCCAGATGGGACTCAAACCCACAATCCCTGGCTTAGAAGGCCAGTACCATATCCATTAGGCCACTGGGGCCACATGGCAGGCTGAAATTCACAGCCTTTATGTACTGTACCTGAACTCTCATACTGTGTGTTTCTGAGTGTTATCCTCTCACTGATTGTTTTTTACCCCGACCATCTCATGCTAAATTGCTGGCTGCTTGATTAATCAATCTCACTTCCCATTTGTCCCCAAACGGACAAACGAGAAATTAACCAAGCTCCAATGTTGCACAACTCAATTCTGAGGAACATGGAGCAGACGAGAAAATAGCAAAGGGCTCAATGTTATTTTGTGCAGCACCTTGAAGATATTTGCAGTTAGTGGGGAAGGAGTAAGTGGAGATGTTGCAAAACAGCTGCATTGAGGACAAATCAACAGAATCATAGCAGGCATTCAGCCCATTGTGGCTGTGCTGTCTCTTTCATACAATTCACCCCAAGATCTCCCAATTCCTGCAATTACCTTGTGCAAGTTTCTAATAATCATCATTAAAAATCAGACAACACCAGGTTGTAGTCCAACAGGTTTATCTCAAAGTACTAGCTTTCGGAGCGCTGCTGCTTCGTCAGGTGGTTGTGGAGTATAAGATTGTAAGACACAGAATTTATGGCAAAAGGTTTACAGTGTGATGTCACTGAAATTATATGTTGAAAAAAATCTGGATTGTGTGTGAAGTCTCTCATATTTTAGAATGACCAGGTTGGTTCCAGTTCTTTAATGTGTAAATCACAAAACGTTTTTCATTGCCAAGTGAAATGGCAAGCTGTCCAATAAAAGCTAAATGCTGTGAATGCTGGAAATCTGAAACAGAGAAAATGCTGGAGAAATCATGACTCAAAAACATGATTGAGTTTTCTGAAAAAGTCACAAAGAGGATTGATGAGGGCAGAGCGGTGGATGTGATCTATATGGACTTCAGTAACGCGTTCGACAAAGTTCCCCATGGGAGGCTGATCAGCAAGGTTAGATCTCATGGAATACAGGGAGAACTAGCTATTTGGATACAGAACTGGCTCAAAGGTCGGAGACAGAGGATGGTGGTGGAGGGTTGTTTTTCAGACTGGAGCCCTGTGACCAATGGAGTGCCACAAGAATCAGTGCTGGGTCCACTACTTTCCGTCATTTATATATATGTTAGTATGATTGTGAGGTATCATTAGTAAGTTTGCAGATGACACCAAAATTGGAGGTGTAGTGGACAGCAAAGAAGGTTACCTCAGATTACAACGGGATCTTGATTAGAAGGGCCGATGAGCTGAGGAGTGATGGGTGGAGTTTAATTTAGATCAATGTGAGGTGCTGCATTTTGGGAAAGCAAATCTTAGCTGGGCTTATAGACTTAATGGGAATGTCCCAGGGAGTGTTGGTGAACAAAGAGACCTTAGAGTGTAGGTTCATAGCTCCTTGAAAGTAGAGTCGGGGATCGATAGGATCGTGAAGAAGGCGTTTGGTATGCTTTCCTTGATTCTAAATCAGTTGTGTACAGTCTATGCAGAGAGATAAGAACCAACAAAACATTGGAATGTTGACACTTCTCAAACCTTCTGGATCGTTGTGAACAAAAAGGCATTTTGTGCTTGGGCAGGAACCGATCACTGTTCATTGTCAGGCACCTAGAGGGTCTGAGAATTGAAAGAACGATGTGATAATTTGTTAGAAAGACCTGAGACTGTGTTGTTTCCCTGTTACACATTGGCAGCAGCTGCCCGAAACTTTAGTGTATCCCTCAACATGTCATTTGAGATGTTGGAACATGCTGGGATGTAATACTCGAATGATGCCAAGACTTTACACTGGCAAATGGCTATGTGTGCCCTAGTAGCATATTGGGTAAACCACTGTCCTCCTAAGTGTGGGATTGTGAGTTTAATTTACCTCTGGGCTGCTTACGTTTTAAGCTTGGTCTTTGTAGCTGACTCTTGTCCCATGCCAACTTCATCACGATCCAAATTGACTGCATTTTTCAAACTACTCTGTTCAAAATAACTGTGCCTGTGTTGAGATTATGGCGAATGATGTGTAATAGAAACTTGCACAAGGCAATTCCAGGATTTGGGATATCTTGGGGAGAATTGTCTGAAAGAGACAGTGCAGCCACAATGGGCTGAATGCCCGCTAAGATTCTGTAGATTTAGAACATACTACATAGACCATAGAACAGTACAGCACCGAACAGGCCCTTCAGCCCACGATGCTGTGCCGTCCATTGATCCTCATGTAGGCACCCTCAAATGTCTATGACCATATGCATGTCCAGCAGTTTCTTAAATGTCCCCAATGACCTTGCTTCCAGAACTGCTGCTGGCAACGCATTCCATGCTCTCAAAACTCTCTGTGTAAAGAACCCCGCTCTGACATCCCCTCTATACTTTCCTCCAACCAGCTTAAAATTATGACCCCTGGTGTTCGCCATTTCTGCCCTGGGAAATAGTCTCTGGCTGTCGACTCTATCCATGCCTCTCATTATCTTGTATACCTCAATTAGGTCCCCTCTCCTCCTCCTTTTCTCCAATGAGAATAGTCCGAGTTCAGTCAACCTCTCTTCATAAGATAAGCCCTCCAGTCCAGGCAGCATCCTGGTAAACCTCCTCTGAACCCTCTCCAAAGCATCCACATCTTTCCTATTATAGGGCGACCAGAACTGGACACAGTATTCCAAGTGCGGTCTAACCAAAGAAAGCATTTGTCCTCAATGCAACTTTTTGCAACATCTCCACCTACTTCCTCCCCACTAACTGCAAATATCTTGAAAGAGTTGCACAAAATAACATTGAGCCCTTTGCTATTTTCCTGTCTGCTCCATTTTCCTCAGATGTGAGTTGTGCAATGTTGGAGTTTGGTTGGTTTCTTGTCTGTCTGTTTGGGGACAAATGGGAAGTGAGATTGATTTATCAAGCAGCCAATTTTTTTGCATGAGTTGGAAGTTGTAAAAAACAATTAGTGCGAACATAAAACTGAGAAAAACACAATATGAACCATCAGGGTGCAGTATTTAAAGGCTGCCAGTTTAACAGCAGATGCGTAGCCCCAGTGGCCGAATGGATAAGATGTTGGGCTCCTAAATCAGGGCTCGTGGGTTCAAATCCCCTCCTGAGTGCCTAACTTTCATAGGTTGCCTTCTTCGAACTTGACTTCTAATCTACATCATAAACATCCCCATGTCTGCATTCAGTTGATGGGAAGTGCTGTCCAACATGAACTTGCACAAAGTTGTCGGGGATCTGCAGGATTGGGTCGAAATTGCCTGAAAGAGACAGCAGAGCCACAATGGGGAAAGAACTGCTGAGATTCTCCTGGGACTGGCATGGTGACTCACAGTGTCAGGGACCTGGCTTTGATTCTTCCCTTGGGTGTCTGTTTGTGTCGAGTTTGCACATTCTCTCCATGGGGTACTCGGAGTGCATTGTGTTCCTCCCACAGCCCAAAGACGTGCAGGTTCGGTGGATTGGTTTTGGGGAATGCAGGGTGAGAGGATAGGGATTGGGCCTGGATGGGATGCTCTTCAGAGGCTGAGTGTGGTCTTGATGGGCTGAATGGCTTGTCCCCCTCACTCGAGGGCTTTTATGAACAAGTTTGGAGCAGATGGTCAGAGCTCTGCTGCAGATCCCAGTCAAGGCTTTGCTCAAGGACTGGCATCCAGGTGTGTGTTCATATCCTTCTTTTCCCTGACCTTCCAGAATGTTCTGTAGCTTTGGTCAAAGGGGTCATGAGCCGGGTTCACATCATCCAATGGGGTCACATTGCCAAGTGTTCGACAACGGATTTACTCAGACTGACACTTCCAGTCATCGAGTCATAGAGATGTCCAGCACAGAAACACACCCTCGGTCCAACCCGTCCATGCCGAACAGATATCCCAACCCAATCTAGTCCCACCTTCCAGCACCTGGCCCATCTCCCTCCAAACTCTTCCTATTCATATACCCATCCAGATGCCTTTTAAACGATGTAATTGTACCAGCCTCCACCACTTCCTCTGGCAGCTCATGCCACACACACACACCACGCTCTGCCTGAAAAAGTTGCCCCTTAGGTCTCCTTTATATCTTTTCCCTCTCGCCCTAACCCAAGCCCTCTAGTTCTGGAGTCCCCCACCCCAGGGAAAAGACCTTGGCGGTTTACCCTATTCATGCTCCTCATGATTTTATAAACCTCTGTAAGGTCACCCCTCAGCCTCCGATGCTTGGATCCTATCCTTAGAGGAACTGGTATCAGCTTCCACCACTGTGACTGTGTGTTCAACCTCATCCGTCCTCTTTTCCAGGTCTCCCAGCTGCTGTTCATGCTTCTGCAGCATGATAGAGATCGGGGCCAGATTCACCTCTATCTGCTTCCCCAACATCTCGCGAGATTTCGCAAGCTCCTTCCCCAGGGCCTGGTAGGTAATCGAGCCCGAGGATCCTGCAGGCTGGGCCGGGGGCCTGGCCCCGGACACTGCTCCTCCCTTCTTCAACATCCCTGGACGATGAAAACGCAGGTAAGTTGATTTTTCACAATGTCCTGGGACTCCACAATCTTTTCCGAGTCCCAGGATATCGTGATGGTCCGGATTGGGTGGGATAGAAATTCTTCCCCCTTGTGCTGTGGTGCGAAGCTCTGCAACATGATCGTCTGAGATCACCGCCATCTTGGATCCCCAGAGTGCAGTGAGAGAATAAAACTCAGAAAAACCCACAATGAGAGGTCAGGGTGCAGTATTTAAAGGCTGCTATTTTTGCTTTAACTGTGCAGCCCCAGTGGCCTAATGGATAAGGCATTGGCCTCCTAAACCAGGGATTGTGGATTCAAGTCCCATCTGGGGTAATGGACGCTTCCTTGTGTGTCCTCGCTCTTTATTCCACTTTGCAAACATCTGCATGGGATGTGGGGGATCCCCAAACAAGTCGTTTGGGGATCTGCAGGATGAAGGCTGAATTCCCTGAAAGAGACAGCACAGTCCGAATTACAAATTGGACATCATCATAAATACCAAACATGCAGGTATTCTGTGGTTCAGCTGGTAATGTTGACAGAATATCGCTTACTCTGACACCAACACAACCAAAACGGAAGCTGCTTTGTCCATCGATTGGTCGGTCTATCTGTTGGAGCCCCAGTGATCTCATGGGTAAGGCACTAACTTCCTAAACCAGAGATTGTGGGCTCAAATCTTATTTGGGGTTTTGATTTTGTTGAAACCTTCACTGTGCAGCTGATCTTAATCCTGTGTGGTCACGTGACCATGGCAACAAAATCAGGCATTCTCAATTGATCCTCAACTGGAGATATTTGACCTGATAGAAAATTAGCCAAACTAAATTAAACAGCAGCTGTCAGCTCCAGAGAACAGTGCAACGAAGATCAAAGAGCTACAAAGATTCAAGAAGAACCAGTTCCAACCAGACTGAGGGTTGTATATTGGAGAAGTGTCAGCCTGAGTCAATCCACTTTATAGCTCCTGGCATGACAACAGTGAAGGGTATTGGTGTGACCCCATTGGATGATGTGAACCCAGGTCATGACCGTATTGGCCAAAGCCACAGAAGATTTTGGAAGATCAGGGACAGGAGAAGAGGAAAACACACCTGAACGCCAAACCCTTAGCAGGGTCCTGCAGTGGAGCTCTGACCATCTGCTCCAAACCTGTTCATAAAAGTCCTTGCGTGAGTTGTGCAGGCCATTCAGCCCATCTCATCCACACTGACCCTCTGAAGAGCATCCCATCCACGCCCAACCCCTATCCTCTCACCCTGCATTCCCCAAAGCCAATCCACCGAACCTGCACATCTTTTGGACTGTGGGAGGAAACCAAAGGACCCAAAATACCCCTTGGAGGGAATGTACCAACTCTACACAAACAGACACCCAAGGGAGGAATCAAAGCCAGGTCCCTGACACTGTGAGGCAGCAGTGCTACCCACTGAGCCACCATGCCATCCCCAGGAGAATCTCAGCAGGTTTTCCAGCCATTGTGACTGTGCTGTCTCTTTCAGACGATTCACCTCAATCCTGCATGGAGATGTTGAGCACCACTTTCCATCAACTGAATGCAGATTTTCCCAAAGTATATGAGAAATCAAGTTGACAAAGAGCAAGTGACTGACACCCCAGATGGGACTCGGTCCCACAATCCCTGGCTTAGAAGGCCAGTGCCATATCCATTAGGCCACTGGGGCCACACACTGAGCAGAAAATCACAGCCATTATGTACTGCACCCGACCTCTCAGACTGTGTGTTTCTGAGTGTTATACTCTCACTGATTGTTTTTTACCCCTTCCATCTCATGCTAAATTGTTGGCTGCTTGATAAATCAATCTCACTTCCCATTTGTCCCCAAACGGACAGACGAGAAATTAACCAAACTCCAATGTTGCACAACTCAAGTCTGAGGGATATGGAGCAGACAAGAAAATAGCAAAGGGCTCAATGTTATTTTGTGTAGCACCTTGAAGATATTTGCAGTTTGTGGGGAAGGAGTAAGTGGAGATGTTGCAAACAGCTGCATTGAGGACAAATCAACAGAATCATAGCAGGCATTCAGCCCATTGTGGCTGTGCTGTCTCTTTCAGACAATTCACCCCAAGATCTCCCAATTCCTGCAATTACCTTGTGCAAGTTTCCAATATGCATTGTTAAAAATCAGATAACACCAGGTTGTAGTTCAATAGGTTTATCTCAAAGTACTAGCTTTCGGAGCACTGCTGCTTCGTCAGGTGGTTGTGGAGTATAAGATTGGAAGACACAGAATTTATGGCAAAAGTTTACAGTGTGATGTCACTGAAAGTATATATTGAAAAAAATCTGGATTGTGTGTGAAGTCTCTCATCTTTTAGAATGACCAGGTTGGTTCCAGTTCTTTCATGTGTAAATCAAAAAACGTTTTTCATTGCCAAGTGAAATGGCAAGCTGTCCAATAAAAGCTAAATGCTGTGAATGCTGGAAATCTGAAACAGAGAAAATGCTGGAGAAATCATGACTCAAAAACATGATTGAGTTTTCTGAAAAAGTCACAAAGAGGATTGATGAGGGCAGAGCGGTGGATGTGATCTATATGGACTTCAGTAAGGATTTCGACAAGGTTCCCCATGGGAGACTGATCAGCAAGGTTAGATCTCATGGAATACAGGGAAAAATAGCTATTTGGATACAGAACTGGCTCAAAGGTAGGAGACAGAGGATGGTGGTGGAGGGTTGTTTTTCAGACTGGAACCCTGTGTCCAATGGAGTGCCACAAGAATCAGTGCTGGGTCCACTACTTTCCATCATTTATATATATGTTAGTATCATTATGAGGTATCATTAGTAAGTTTGCAGATGACACCAAAATTGGAGGTGTAGTGGACAGCAAAGAAGGTTCCCTCAGATTACAACGGGATCTTGATTAGAAGGGCCGATGAGCTGAGGAGTGATGGGTGGAGTTTAATTTAGATCAATGTGAGGTGCTGCATTTTGGGAAAGCAAATCTTAGCAGGGCTTATAGACTTAATGGGAATGTCCCAGGGAGTGTTGGTGAATAAAGAGACCTGAGAGTGTAGGTTCATAGCTCCTTGAAAGTAGAGTCGCAGATCGATAGGATAGTGAAGAAGGCGTTTGGTATGCTTTCCTTGATTCTAAATCAGTTGTGTACAGTCTATGCAGAGAGATAAGAACCAACAAAACATTGGAATGTTGACATTTCTCAAAGCTTCTGTCTCGTTGTGAACAAAAAGGCATTTTGTACTTGGGCAGGAACCAATCTCTGTTCATTGTAAGGCACCGAGAGGGTCTGCAAATTGAAAGAACGATGTGATAATTTGTCAGAAAGACCTGAGACTGTGTTGTTTCCCTGTTACACCATGGCAGCAGCTGACTGAAACTTGAGTGTATCCCTCAACATGTCATCTGAGATGTTGGAACATGCTGGGCTGTAACACTCGCTTGATGCCAAGACTTTACACTGGCAAATGGCTATGTGTGCCCTAGTAGCATATTGGGTAAACCACTGACCTCCTAAGTGTGGGATTGTGGGTTTAATTTCCCTCTGGGCTGCTTACGTTTTAAGCTTGGTCTTTGGAGCTGACTTTTGTCCCATGATTCCTGAAGAAGGGGTGATGCCCGAATCGTCGATTCTCCTGTTCCTTGGATGCTGCCTGACCTGCTGCGCTTTTCCAGCATCACATTTTCAGCTCTGATCTCCAGCATCTGCAGTCCTCACTTTCTCCTCGACTTTTGTCCCATGCCAACTTTATCACGATCCAAATTGACTGCATTTTTAACTACTCTGTTCAAAATCACTGTGCATGTGTTGAGATTATGGCGAATGATGTGTAATAGAAACTTGCACAAGGCAATTCTAGGATTTGGGAGATCTTGGGGAGAATTGTCTGAAAGAGACAGCGCAGCCACGATGGGCTGAATGCCCGCTAAGATTCTGTTGATTTAGAACATAGAACATAGAACATAGAACAGTACAGCACCGAACAGGCCCTTCAGCCCACGATGTTGTGCTGACCATTGATCCTCATGTATGCACCCTCAAATGTCTGTGACCATATGCATGTCCAGCAGTTTCTTAAATGTCCCCATTGACCTTGCTTCCAGAACTGCTGCTGGCAACGCATTCCATGCTCTCAAAACTCTCTGTGTAAAGAACCCGACTCTGACATCCCCTCTATACTTTCCTCCAACCAGCTTAAAATTATGACCCCTGGTGTTAGCCATTTCTGCCCTGGGAAATAGTGTCTGGCTACCGACTCTATCCATGCCTCTCATTATCTTGTATACCTCAATTAGGTCCCCTCTCCTCCTCCTTTTCTCCAATGAGAAAAGGCTGAGCTCAGTCAACCTCTCTTCATAAGATAAGCCCTCCAGTCCAGGCAGCATCCTGGTAAAACTCCTCTGAACCCTCTCCAAAGCATCCACATCTTTCCTATAATAGGGCGACCAGACCTGGACGCAGTATTCCAAGTGCGGTCGAACCAAAGAAAGCATTTGTCCTCAATGCAACCTTTTGCAACATCTCCACCTACTTCTTCCCCACTAACTGCAAATATCTTGAAAGAGCTGCACAAAATAACATTGAACCCTTTGCTATTTTCCTGTCTGCTCCATTTTCCTCAGATGTTAGTTGTGCAATGTTGGAGTTTGGTTGGTTTCTTGTCTGTCCGTTTGGGGACAAATGGGAAGCGAGATTGATTTATCAAGCAGCCAATTTTTTAGCATGAGATGGAAGTTGTAAAAACCAATCAGTGAGAGTATAAAACTGAGAAAAACACAGTATGAGCCATCAGGGTGCAGTATTTAAAGGCTGCCAGTTTAACAACAGACATGTAGCCCCAGTGGCCTAATGGATAAGATATTGGGCTCCTCACCAGGGATTGTGGGTCCAAATCCTATCCTGAGTGGCTAACATTCATAGGTTGCCCTTTTTGAACTTTACTTCTAATCTACATTATAAACATCCCCATGTCTGCATTGAGTCGATGGGAAGTGCTGTCCAACATGAACTTGCACAAAGTTGTCGGGGATCTGCAGGATTGGGTCGAAATTGCGTGAAAGAGACAGCAGAGCCACAATGGGGAAAGAACTGCTGAGATTCTCCTGGGGCTGGCATGGTGACTCACAGTGTCAGGGACCTGGCTTTGATTCCTCCCTCGGGTGTCTGTTTGTGTCGAGTTTGCACATTCTCTCCATGGGGTACTCGGAGTGCATTGTGTTCCTCCCACAGCCCAAAGATGTGCAGGTTCAGTGGATTGGTTTTGGGGAATGGAGGGTGAGAGGATAGGGATTGGGCCTGGATGGGATGCTCTTCAGAGGCTGTGTGTGGACTTGATGGGGTGAATGGCTTGTCCCCCTCACTCTAGGGCTTTTATGAACATGTTTGGAGCAGATGGTCAGAGCTCTGCTGCAGATCCCAGTCAAGGCTTTGCCAAGGGACTGGCATCCAGGTGTGTGTTCATTTCCTTCTTTTCCCTGATCTTCCAGAATGTTCTGTAGCTTTGGTCAAAGGGGTCATGAGCCGGGTTCACATCATCCAATGGGGTCACATTGGCAGGAGCTAGACAACGGATTTACTCAGACTGACACTTCCAGTCATCGAGTCATAGAGATGTACAGCCCAGAAACACACCCTCGGTCCAACCCGTCCATGCCGAACAGATATCCCAACCCAATCTAGTCCCACCTTCCAGCACCCGGCCCATCTCCCTCCAAACTCTTCCTATTCATATACCCATCCAGATGCCTTTTAAACGATGTAATTGTACCAGCCTCCACCACTTCCTCTGGCAGCTCATTCCACACACACGCACCACCCTCTTCCTGAAAAAGTTGCCCCTTAGGTCTCCTTTATATCTTTTCTCTCTCACTCTAAACCTAAACCCTCTAGTTCTGGAGTCCCCCACCACAGGGAAAAGACCTTGGCAGTTTACCCTATTCATGCTCCTCATGATTTTATAAACCTCTGTAAGGTCACCCCTCAGCCTCCGATGCTTGGATCCTATCCTTAGAGGAACTGGTATCAGCTTCCACCACTGTGACTGTGTGTTCAACCTCATCCGTCCTCTTTTCCAGGTCTCCCAGCTGCTGTTCATGCTTCTGCAGCATGATAGAGATCGGGGCCAGCTTCACCTCTATCTGCTTCACCAACATCTCGCGAGATTTCGCGAGCTCCTTCCCCAGGGCCTGGTAGGTTATCGAGTCCGAGGATCCTGCAGGCTGGGCCGGGGGCCTGGCCCCAGACACTGCTCCTCCCTTCTTCAACATCCCTGGACGATGAAAATGCAGCTAAGTTGATTTTTCACAATATCCTGGGACACCACAACCCTTTCAGAGTCCCAGGATATCTCGATGGTCCGGATTGGGTGGGATAGAAATTCTTCCCCCTTGTGCTGTGGTGCAAAGCTCTGCATCATGATCGTCTGAGATCACCGCCATCTTGGATCCACAGATTGCTGTGAGAGTGAACAACTCAGAAAAACACACAATGAGAGGTCAGGGTGCAGTTGTTAAAGGCTACTATTTTTGCCTTAATCGTGCAGCCCCAGTGGCCTAATGGATAAGGCATTGGCCTCCTTCGTCAGGAATTGTGGGTTCAAAACCCATCTGGGGTTTCAGACCCTTCCTTCTGTGTCTTTAATCTTTCATCCACTTTGCAAACATCCCCATGTCTGCATTCAGTTGATGGGATGTGGTGTCCCATGTTGCCTTATACAAGTCTTTTGGGGATCTGCAGGATTAAGGCGAAATTCCCTGAAAGAGACAGGACAGTCACAATGGCTGAAAACCTGCTGAGATTCTCCTGGGGATGGCATGGTGGCTCAGTGGGTAGCACTGCTGCCTCACAGCATCAGGGACCTGGCTTTGATTCCTCCCTTGGGTGTCTGTTTGTGTCGAGTTTGCACATTCTCTCCATGGGGTACTCCGGGTGCTTTGGTTTCCTCCCACAGCCCAAAGATGTGCAGGTTCGGTGGATTGGCTTTGGGGAGTGCAGGGAGAGAGGATAGGGGTTGGGCCTGGATGGGATGCTCTTCAGAGGGTCAGTGTGGATGTGATGGTCTGAATGGCCTCCTCCCACCCCACACTAGGGCTTCTCTGAACAAGTTTGGAGCAGATGGTCAAAGGCCCAATCAAGGCTTCGTGAAGGGACTGCCATCCAGGTGTGTGTCCCTATGCTCCTTTTCCCTGATCTTCCCGAATGTTGAAATCAACATCATCACATTAAAGATATTTTGTTTCTTGTCTTAATGAGAAACGATTTGGCTTCAAGAGCACAAAGGTTTTGGATGTTGTCTCTTGAGGTTTGCTGATGAAACCGTTGATGTGCAGGGCCAACCGCAGATAATGGCAGAGACACTCTCCAGTGGTGACTGTCAGCGTTACCAGTCGTGAAGACTTCATCCAAGAAACTGACGGTGATCTTGACCGCAGTCTCACCATGGCCTGCAAATCACAATCGGCTTAACCAGACTCAAGAACTAAAGAGAAACCAAGAACATCTCACCGATATTACCAGGAAGGTTGGTCACAGCAAAGGATCAACAGCGAGACCGCAAAATATCATTTCATATCTGTCTGTGCTGGAATTTTCTGCTATCTTTCTCCATTGAAATAAACTCCAGCTGCTTTATTCTTCCTACCAAAGTGTATGACCTCACACGTTCCCACATTGTCTTTCATTTGCTGAGTTTTTGGCTACTCCCTTAACCCATCCATCTCCCTCTGTAAACTCTGTGAGTCAGCCTCAGCAGTTGCCTTCCCACAAATGTTTGTCCAATCTGTGGATGTGGCACTCCAAGTTCTCCAACGATGGCCTAACTACCTCATATCTCTATCATAGCCTCCTTGCAATTGTATTCAATACCTTGACTAAGAAAGGTAAGGACCCAAATGCATAGCCACAGCCCCATCAGTTCCAACTTTGAACACCCAGATTTCAATCATTTCCATTGACATATTGGACCTCATCATAAATACCAAACATGCAGGTAATCTGGGGTTCAGCTGGTAATGTTGACAGAATATAGCTTAGACTGACAGCAACACAACCAAAACAGAAGTTGCTTTGTCCATAGATTGGTAGCTCTATCTGTTGGAGCCCCAGTGATCTCATGGATAATGCACTAACTTCCTAAACCAGAGATTGTGGGCTCAAGTCTTATTTGGGGTTTTGATTTGGTTGAAACCTTCACTGTGCAGCTGATCTCAATCCTGTGTGGTCACATGACCATGGCAACAAAATCAGGCATTCTCAATTGATCCTCAGCTGGAGAAATTTGACCTGACAGAAAATTGGCCAAACTAAATTAAACAGCAGCTATCACCTCCAGAGAAAAGTACAACTAAGATCAAAGAGCGACAAAGATTCGAGAAGAACCAGTTCCAACCAGACTGAGGGTTGTATATTGGAGAAGTGTCAGCCTGAGTCAATCCACTTTATAGCTCCTGGCATGACAACAGTGAAGGGTGACCCCATTGGATGATGTGAACCCAGCTCATGATCGTACTGGCCAAAGCCACAGAAGATTCTGGAAGATCAGGGAAAAGTAGGGTAGGAAACACACACCTGGATGCCACTTCCTTCACGAAGCCTTGACTGGGCCTTGCAGTGGAGCTCTGACCATCTGCTCCAAACTTGTTCAGAGAAGCCCTAGAGTGGGGTGGGAGGAGGCCATTCAGCCCATCACATCCACACTGACCCTCTGAAGAGCATCCCATCCAGGCCCAACCCCCATCCTCTCACCCTGCATTCCCCAAAGCCAATCCACCGAACCTGCACATCTTTGGGCTGTGGGAGGAAACCAAAGCACCCGGAATACCCCATGGAGAGAATGTGCAAACTCTACACAAACAGACACCCAAGGGAGGAATCAAAGCCAGGTCCCTGATGCTGTGAGGCAGCAGTGCTACCCACTGAACCACCATGCCATCCCCAGGAGAATCTCAGCAGGTTTTCATCCATTGTGACTGTGCTGTCTCTTTCAGACGATTCACCCCTCCATTCTGCATATCCTCAACATTCTGTATTTTTCTGACACAAGGTACCACCAACCCAACACAGAGGAGATGAGAAATCGACTTGACCTTGGATGAAGATCCACCATGAAGACAAGGGTTAAAACATCAGACACCCCAGATGGGACTTGAACCCACAATCCCTGGCTTAGGAGGCCAGTGCCTAATCCATTCGGCCACTGAGGCCACATGTGTGATGGTAAAATGGCAGCTTTTAAGTTTTGTTTTGCAAGAACACACTGACTGTTTTAAGGTGTCGGATGGTGGTGGCCACGTACCGGACGTCTACCGCTGCCCTGCTCGCTATATCCTGTGGCAGCGTCCAGCCCAGGCCCCCACCATCCAGCACGTCCCCGACCCTGGTCACCCTCACAGTCACGGCCCTCCCCTCCGACAGTCACTCGAACCCACGAGTACGGAGGTGCGGATTCCTGAGCAACGTCTCCATGACGACAGTCGCTACTCCTGCCGGAGGGTAGGCGTGACGCGATTCGACCATGTTCCAGACCGTGAGCAGGTCCTGGTAAAAGACAGGCAGTGTCCTGAGAGTGACCTCCAAACCATCACGGTCCCTGAACAGGAGCTGAGTCTCGTAGTTGAGGTTACGCACCTGGTGGAAAAAATACGTCGCCAGGGCCCCCCGCCGAGGGGGGGGCTCAATGTAAAGGTATCGCTGCAAGGTCTGAAGGTGGAACGTCGCTACCTGGGTGTGAACGCACACCAGCGACTGACCGCCCTCCTCAATATGGAGACTCAGGACCTGCGCAGTGACCCAGTGCATCTTTTTGTCCCAGAAGAAGTGAACCAACATTCTCTGGATGTCAGTGACAAAACCAGGAGGAGGGACCAAAGTGACCAGCCGGTACCACAGCATGGCAGGCACCAGCTGGTTTATGACCAACACTCGACTCCTGTGAGACAGCACTCAGAGCAGTCCTGTCCAGAGGCCTGGGCGAGGTGAGACTTTGGCCTCCAGCTCCTGCCAGTTCCCCGGCCAGGATTCCTCAGCCGGGCTGAGGTAGACCCCCAGATCGAGGAGATGGTGGTACTCCAGCTGAACCCCCGTAACTCCTCCGGCAGAGACTCCACCCGTCACGGACTGACCAGTCGTCTGGAATATTGGGCCCAGTTGATCCTGGTGGAAGAGACCGATGAGTACAAGGCCTGGCACTCACACATCCTCTCCAGGTCAGCAGGGTCGGTGAAAGGGAGGAGCACGTGGTCAGCGTAGGCCGAGATGACCACCCCCTGTGCCCGCACTGCGCAGAACCAGCCCCGACAACCTCCTCCACAAGAGGCACAGGAAAGGCTCCACGCACAGGGAATTCAGCTGGCCGGACAGGGGGCAGCCTTGGTGTACACCTCTCCCAAAGTGAAGGGGCAGTGTCATGGAGCCATTAACTTTAAAACTAATTGTACCTGCCTCCACTTGGTCCACATGCACACAAGCATTTCCTGTCATGTACCTGTCCAAATGTCTTTCTCATAGATTCTATACAGTGTGGAAACAGGCCATTTGGCCCACCCAGACTCACTCCCCAACGTGTCCTCCGGCCAAATGTACCTAACCTTCACATCCCTGAACAGTCTGGGCAATTTTGCATGGCTAATTTACATGTGGGAGGAAACTGGAGCACCTGGAGGAAACCCACACAGACACGGGGAGAAAGGGCAAAATCCACACAAACTGTCACCAGAGGCTGAAATTGAACCTCGGTCCCTGGTGCTATGAGACAGCAGTGCTAACCACGGAGCCAACTTGGAAACTCTTCAGGAGCAGTCACCCAAGGGAGGAATCAAAGCCAGGTCCCTGACACTGTGAGGCAGCAGTGCTACCCACTGAGCCACCATACCATCCCCAGGAGAATCTCAGCAGGTTTTCAGCCATTGTGACTGTGCTGTCTCTTTCAGACGATTCACCCCCCCATCCTGAAGATCCCCAAAAATCTTGAGCAAGAACATGTTGGGCACCACTTCCCATCCGCTGAAAGCAGACAAGGGGGATTTCTCCAAAGTCAATTAGAAATAACGTTGACAGTGAACAAGCCATAAATAATCAGATACTCCAGATGGGACACGAACCCAAAAACCCCAGGTTTAGGTGACCAGTGCCTTATCCATTAGGCCGTTGGGGATACACCCTTCAAGGTCAAATGGCAACCTTTAAATACTGAACCCTGCCCTGTCATATTGTTTTTTTCTGAGTTTTCTACTCTTACTGATTGTTTTTTACCCCTTCCATTTCATGCTAAATTGTTCACTGCTTGATAAATTGATCTCGCCTCCCATTTGGCCCCAGACGGACATTTGAGAAATCACAGCCGGTCAGACAGCGTCCGAGGAGCAGGAGAGTCGACATTTCGAGCATAGGCCTGAAGAGCTTCGACTCGAAACATTGACTCCCCTGCTCCTCGGATGCCACCTGACCAGCTGTACTTTTCCAGCACCACACAGTTTGACTCTGATCTCTCACATCTGCAGGGCTCACTTTCTCCCAGTCGAGAAATCAACTCAACTCCAACTTTGCAGACCCAGAGTTTGAGGCAAATGGAGCAGACAGGAGAAGGAAAAGGGCTGAATGTTATTGTGTGCAGCACTTTCAAGATATTTGCAGTTAGTGGGGAAGGAGGAAGTGGAGATGTTGCAAAAAGCTGCATTGAGGACAAATCAACAGAATCTTAGCGGGCATTCAGCCCATGGTGGCTGTGCTGTCTCTTTCAGACAATTCACCCCAAGATCTCCCAAATCCTGGAATTACCTTGTGCAAGTCTCTATGTCACATCATTTGCCATAATCTCAACGGAGGCACAGTGATTTTTAACAGAGTACTGTCGATGAAATGTTCAGTCAGCATGGATTGAGATGAAGTTGACATGGAATGAAAATCAGCAACAAAGCCCAGGCTAAAACCCCAAGCCCCCCGAGATGGGACTTGAACCCACAATTACCAGCGGAGGGAATCCAGGGCCTTATCCATTCGGCCCCTAGGGCTCCCACAGCACACTCTCTCTGGAAAGTGTTGACCTCAAACGACTGCTACAGCTGAACATGTTCCAAGATCGAGGATGGCATGTTGAGGGACACACTAAAGTATGGAGCAGCTGCTGTCAAGGTGTAACAGTTAAAGAACACTGTCTAAGGCCTTTCTGACCAGTTATGACATCGTCCCTTCATTTCTCAGACCCTCTTGGTGCCTCAGAATGAAGAGAAATCGTTTCCTGCCTCAGTAGAAAGATCTGCCCGAACTTGCGAGACCCCCTTTTGTGGAAGAGAGCCAGCCCTATATCAGGACAGGAAGGAGATTCCAATGGCCCAACATGGATTGTTCCAGTTAATATCCTTTCTCAGATGGATAGAGCTATAGAGCGAGTAAAAATTGTGGGAATTTGGGAAATTCTGTCAATCTGTTTTAATATTTTGTTAATAAAATCAAGTTGAACAGCAAACCAAATTTTGTCCCCCTTTGTCTTCTTCACCAACAAGAATACTGAAGGATAGTTGAGTTTAATTACATTATGTTGCTAATGTTCATCTGGTTGATCAGTGGAAATTAAAAGCCATGTCACACAACAGGCAGAGTCAATCTTTACCTGAGTAGAAGTTCAGCAGAGAGAAACAGACTTACTTTGTGATATCAGAGGGAATTCCTGTCCCATTGATCTATTAACTGCAGGGAACTTTCAGATATGTGGTATCTTTAGAGCAATGAAATATCCTCCCAAGATATATGCTTTCACTCTCAACTGAAGATGTTATAACTTCAATGGCTAAGAGTATTAACCAATAAATCAATGCCAAGCCAGTTGAAGTATGACACTTGGCACATCATCATCGCTGTAATTGCAGAATGCAGCATAACCTATTCCATCTTCTAACCTACTGACAGCCTACTTTTCAGAAGTCTCCTTACACGACTCTGAAAACAAATTAAAAGAAACCAATTAAAACATATAAGCACAAATTAAAATGTCCCAGTCATTTAAAAAGGCTCTGTCACAAAAGTCAAAATCTCCCAAGAAAGCTTACACTTACAGAGTCACAGAGTTGTACAGATCCTTCGCTCCAACTCGTCCATGCCAACCAGATATCCGAAAGTTATCTAGTCCCACAAACCAGCATTTGGTCCATATCCCTCTGAAGCCTTCTTATTCATGTCTCCATCCAGCTGCCTTTTAAATGTTACAGAGTCTTAGAGTTGTACAGCACGGAAACAGACCCTTTTGTTCTAACTCGTCTATGCCGACCAGATATCCTGAATTAATCTAGTCCGACTTGCCAGCAGTTGGCCCATATCCCTCTAAACCCACCCTGTTCATATACCCCCATCCAGATGCCTTTTAAATGTTTTGGAGGACCCGGTGTTAGACTGGGGTGGACAAAGTTAAAAATCACACAACACCAGGCTATAGCCCAGCGGGTTTATTTGGAAGCACTAGCTTTCGAAGCGATGCTCCTTCACTGGGTGGTTGTCTTCACCTGATGAAGGAGCAGCGCTCTGAAAGCCAGTGCTTCCAAATAAACCTGTGGGATTATAACCTGGTGTTGTGTGACTTTTAACTTCTAAATGTTGTTATTGTACCAGCCTCCACCACTTCCTCTTGCAGCATGTTCCATATAAGCACCACCCTCTACATGAAAAGGTTGCCCCTTAGGTTCCTTTTAAATTATTATTCTTCTCACCGTAAACCTGTGCCCTCTGTTTTTGTACTCCCCCACCCTGGGGAAAAGACTGAAGCTATTCACCCTATCCATGTCCCTCATGATTTTATAAACCTCTCTAAGGCCACCCTTCAGCCTCCGACACTCCAGAGAAAATAGCCTCAGTCGATTCATCCTCTCGCGATAGCACAAACCCTGTAACCCTTGCAACACCCTTGTAAATCTTTTCTGAATGCTTGCAAGTTTTACAACATCTTGCTATAGCAGGGAAACCAGAATTGAACGCAGTATTCCAAAAGGTGGCCTAACCAATATCTTGTACAGCCACAACCCAACATCCCAATTCCTATACTCAATGCACTGACTCATAAAGGCAAGTGGATCAAATGCCTTCTTCACTGTGCTATCTACCTGCAACTCCTTCTCTTCCTAATCTGTGTGTATGTGAGTTACAATAATCGTTTTGCATTCTGATATGAATAGATTCACTCTTTTGTTAATTCAACATATCCAGGTTTAATTGGATACTTTTAAACACCAATTCAATTGGATTGGGAGGAAGACATCCACAAGAAAGGGTCCCTTTTTAAATTAACCTGTTAGTGACCAACCAAGGATCCAGGTAAATGAAGAAAGGAAACCATTTCATCCCTGCTCACCTGGGAGCTGAACAATTTGGGGTATCTGTCTGGAACTGTAATAACGTGGGGAACAATTCTCACATCAGCCTCTCTTTGTAAGTGCTCCATGTATTTATGAAACAATGCCCTTCACCAGAACATCTCAGTGATATATTTAACATTCCATTCACATTAATCACTCCAAGGACATGATCTACATGAAGAATATAAACAGTAAGTGGTGAAACTCTAAGGTTCGGAAGCATCTGCTGAAAAAAACAAAATGAATATTGCAAATTGATAATTGTGTTTCTCTCCACAGATGCTACCTGACCTGCATTTCAAACATTCCTGATTTTATTGCAGATTTCCAGCACTTGTGGTATTCAACTCGTGTATAATTTTTTTACGTAAGGAGAATGGAGACTTGAAAACATTGAATGGGACTTTTGCTCATTAACTTCTTGGGAATTGTCTGCTATTGAATGATTTGATTCAGACTTTAGATAAGGTGCAATCATGACAAAGTCTGTGGGATTGTACTTATTATATATCAAGGAACAGCTCATCAAATAAGGCAATCCTCTGAAACATATGAATTCTCACCTCAAGTTTGGGGAGAAAGGTATAAAGGATAAGTATTAGATGGGGTGAGATCTGATCAACTTCAGAAAAACTTTGATCTTAAAACTACAATTCTACAGTGAAAGTGAAATATTGTGAAGTGTATGGTTAATTGTCGATGATATTTGTTCCTCCTTATTTAATTTCTAAAAGTATCTGTAGAGTAATTTATAAACATATATTTACGAACCATTGTTATGCATAATTTTGGTAATTTTATAATTTGCCATGACTTTCTCTTCACCTTATTCAAGGAGAGTGTTTATTACAGTGAGTGATACCACACAGTATTTCAATTGCACTGAATTGGTTTTGAAAGATAACTCAATAAATACAGGTTGATGCTGTCGATGGTTCCTGTCGATATATTTCGTTGACCTGTTCAGACGTGTTATGATGTTAAGTCTGAGGCAGAAAGAGGAAGAAGGTATAAGTAAGGTTCAAGAAACTGAAGACAGACAGAGCCCTGGAGATAACAGGAATGAACTCAAACTAGGAAATAGAGAATTTGAAGGGACCATGCAATGTTTATGGGAAACAGGATTAAGGAACCTTCAAGGCATTTTACAGAGGGATAACAAGCAACAGGTCGCCAGGGAAAAAGTATGTCTTCTCAGAGCAAAGGAGGGAATTTACACTTGGAGCCGGAGGAAGTGGGTGAGGTTCTTAATGAATAAACTGCATTGGTATTTCCAAAGGATTCTGGGTAGTCCAAGATGGAGGACGGGAAAAAGTTGTGACTGTAAGAGCTGCCCCTTTTTTGAGGCATTTTAGGTGTTGGGGGTGATTTCCTCAAATTCCAGGAGCAGCAATTACTGTTTTATTATGCAACTTTGGAGAAAAAAATCTCAAAACAACGGCACTTTTAAAAGGAAGAAAGGCAGACAAAGAAAGCGTGTACTTGGTCAGGAGGGTGGGAGGGAAGAAACCTACACTGCTCACTGATATGGATAGGAAGGGTCGAGAGGGATATGGGCCCAGTGTGGGCGAATGGGACGAGATTAGATTAGGATATGTGGGCGGCATGGACGAGTTGGATCGAAGGGTCTGTTCCCATGCTGTACATCTCTATCACTCTCTGACATGGTGGATGGTGAGTCTTGTATATTGATATTCTAGAGCATGTCAATATGAAAAGGGAGGTGTTGGGTGTTTTGAAAAGCATTAAGGTAGACAAGTCCCCAAGACCTGATGGAATCTATCATAGAATCCTGAGACAGGCAGGTGTGGAAATTGCTCCGGATTTGTGCAAAATATTTGTATCCTTTACAGTCACAGGAGAATTCCCAGAGGACTGGAGAATACCCAATGTTGTTTCTTTCTTTCAGAATGGCAAAAAGAATAATCCAGGAAATTAAAGGCCAGATTGGCTTCCTGTTATTCATTGCTTGGACATCACTGTCTGTGCCTGGATGGTACCCTCTGGAAGCCACTCTGTAAAGATCTCCACCCCTCTACCTTGGGGTCTCAGGATCTCAAGGTGTTCCTCTCTTTGGCCAAGGTTTTGGTCCATGTGTAATGGTTTCCTGAATGTGGTTCCTGTGAAGTGCCTTGTGCCATGAAAAGGGATCCCTACATGCAGGCTGTAGTTGGGTTGAAGTGTTATGGAGAGCAGGCAGGAAAGTGGAGTTGAGGCCGAGATGAGATCAGCCATGATCATGTGGAATGACAAAGCAGGCTCGAGGAGCTGAATTGCCGAATTTTTAAGATCTTCGGAACACAACCAAAGACTGAGCTATCAATTGCCGTGGGTGTCTAACATGGTATCTCACCTCAGATGCATCATGAAGAGGGTGTCCATGTTCAAAGCCAGGGGTTGTGAGTTCATATCCCATTTGGGCTGTTATGTTTTTAAACATGAACTCTGATCAGCACCCTGTCTCTGTTTGATCTCAATTCCAGTTAATAACGGGAGATGGTGGTGCAGTGCTAGACCTGGAGTAGGAATCCAGAACACCAAGTTCATGGTGTGGGGGAGATGGACTGTAATCCCACCATACAAGGTGGTGAAATCTCAGCTCAGGAGGAGCTTTGTCTGATGGTAACCATATATTGCTATTGAGGTTTGTTAGGAAGCTAACTGGTTCCATATTCTCCTTTCAGGAAGAAAACCTGGTGAGACTACAGACCCACAGCAATGTGGGTGACTCACCCTCTGGGCAATAAACACTGGCCTAGTCAGAAACATATCGCATTCCTTCCCTGTAGCTCGGTCACAATCCTGGAACACCCTCCATTGATTCATTGTAGGTTTACCTCCAACAAATGGTCAAAAATCACACCACACCAGGTTTTAGTCCAACGGGTCTATTTGAAACCACGAGCTTTTGGAGCATTGCTCCTTCATCAGGTGTAATGAGAGAGGAGGCATCAGACACAGAATGTATAAGTAAAATATCAAAGGGTCATACAAGTGATGTGAATGTATTGAACAAATCCAAAATGGCCGACTCCCTCCTGTTAAATCTTCAATCAGTTCGAAAGGAGATACAAGCAGCACATGGATTGCAGTGGTTCAAAAAGATAGCTCCCCATCACCTTTCAGGGGAAACTAGGGAGAGGCAATAAATGTTGATCTAGCCAGCAATGTTCACGCCCAGGAAATCAATTAAAACAATCCCACAATGGAATAAACCGCCAGGGGAAAAGTCATAGTGTAATGACTTGAAAACATCAAGCCCCAACTTTGGATGGTTTCTATTGTTATGTTTTACATTATCATCCAAAATGCACCAGTCATTGACATAAAGGTTATGATTTGGAGTAGCCGGTGTTAGATTGGGGTGGACAACAGGTTTATGTGTGTGTATATGTGTGTGTGTGCAGGGGAGACCGAGTGAGTGTGTGCGTTTGTGTGTGCGTGTGAGGGGGCGATGGTGTGAGTGTCTGTGAGAGTGTGTGTATGTGTATGTGTTTGAGTGTAATGGGGTATACATCTGTGAGAAGGTGTGTTTGTGGGTGTGAGTGTGGGAGTGTGTATGTGTATTGTGTGACAGGATGTGTGTGTGGGTGTGTGTGTGTGTATGTGTGTGTGAGTGTGGGTGTGGGTGTGTGTGTGTGTGTGTCTATAGTGCCGTGGGGTCGGCTGTAGTGTGACATGAACCCAAGGTCCCAGTTGAGGCCATCCCCATGGGTACCAAACGTGGTTATCAGCCTCTGCTCAGCCACTTTTCGTTGTTGCCTGTCCCAAAGTCCACCTTGGAGGATGGTTACCTGAAGGATCGAGGTTGAAAGTCCCTGATCGTTGAAGTGATCTCCGACTGGGAGGGAACACCTCTGTTTGGTGATTGTTACGCGGTGCCCATTCATCTGTTGCCGTAGCCTCTGCTCGGTCTCGCCAATGTACCATGCATTGGGCATCCTTCCCTGCAGCGTATGAGATAGACAACATTGGCCGAGTCACATGAGTACCTGCCGCGTACATGGTGGGAGATGTCCCCATGTGTCATGGCGGTATCCATGGCGACACTCTGACACGTTTTACAGTGTCTGCTGTGACAGGGATGTTTGGTGTTGTCCTGAAGGCCGGGCAGTTTGCTGTGAACAATGGTCTGTTTAAGGTTTGGTGGCAGTTTAAAGGTGAGAAGTGGAGGGGTGGGGAAGGTCTTGGCGAGGTGCTCATCCTCATCGATAATGTGTTGCAGGCTGTGGAGAATGTGACGTAGTTTCTCAGCTCCTGGTAAGTACTGGACAATGAAGGGTACCCTGTTGGTTGCAGCTCGTGTCTGTCTCCTGAGGAGGTCATTGCAGTTTCCCGCTGGGGCATGTCAGAACTGGCGATTGATGAGTTAAGCATCGTATCACATTCTTATCAGGGCATCCTTGTGTACTTCCAAGTGCCCCTCACATTCCCCCTGACCTGAACAGATCCTGTGTAAGTGTACGGCTTGTACAGAGGGGACGTCTGTTTTAATATGTTGAGGATGGGTTTGTGGTTGAGTGAGGCGCTGTGGTGCCCATCCTTGATGGAGATGCATGTGTCCAAGAATGAGACAGATACTAAACAGGAGTCCATGGTGAGTTTGATGGTGGGATGAAACTAGTGAAAGTGGGCGGCACAGTGGTTAGCCCTGCTGCCTCATAGTGCCAGAGACCCGGGTTCAATTCCAGCCTCAGGCAACTGACTGTGTGGAGCTTGCACATTCTCCCCGTGTCGGCGTGGGTTTCCTCTGGGTGCTCTGGTTTCCTCCCACAGTCCAAAGATGTGCAGGTCAGGTGAATTGGCCACGCTACGTTGCCCGTAGTGTTGGGGTAGGGGTAGGTTGCGCTTCGGCGGGGCGGTGTGGACTTGCTGTCCCGAAGGGCCTGTTTCCACACTGTAAGTAATCTAAATGTTGGTGAACATAAATGTTGGGAGATTGCAGCATTGTTCTGACATGAACACAACCAAGGTAGAGGGGATCAATTCTCCTGACATGGCCCCAGAAGCACGTGTTGTCCCAGTGACCTAACAGCTCCATCTCTGATCTTCTAAGCTACTGCCTGTGGTTTACATCCCTTCTGGGGATACTTTCAATTTAAACATTCTCTCCAATTAAAACCCTCTCACTGCATTATCTCCATTCAAATTAAGTTAATCTCTGACCTAATGTCTTTAAAACTCTGCATGGCTGCTTTGAGATCATGGAATTAAAACATTTCCAAGTCAGTTTGATACATGTGGCAACAAACGTTTGATGAACTGGAGCGAAAGGGAGTGGAATTAATTTCTCAGCTCTCCCAAAGAGACAGCATTGACATGATGGGCTTCAGTATATACAGTCACATTCGAAGATTCATTGATCTGAAATTAAACAATCAAATGTCTGTTTCACCACAGTCACCTCATCTGTTGTTCGTTTCCTCACTGATGCAGGAATTAACATTGACCCATTTGTTCTTGTCTTTCTGGGACCATTCCTTCAATGTTCGCTGTACAAACATTGAGCTTGCTTGACCCCTATACTGTCCTGTTGGTATTTAACAGGAAAACATGCAGGTGAAATAAAGGTATTCCACACTCAATAATTTATATTTACATTCAATGAGTTGGACCAAGATAACAGTGACCCTAAGGGTGGAAGATTCATTGAAAATATTTGATTTGCAAGTAATGATAGGCACAGTGAAAAGTTTTGTCTTGTGAGCAATATAGGCAGCTCACAGAGTTCAGTAGCATAGATAAGGAAATAATAGGGAAACAGCAGCAGGAACAAAAACACAGGTACAGGCGAATATTGAGAGTCTGTGAGACCGTTCAGTATTCTAACAACAGTAGGGTAGAAACTGTTTCAAAACCGGTTGGTGTGTGTGTTCAGGCTTCTGTACCTTCTCCCCGATGGTAGAGGTTGTAGAAAAACATTGCCAGGGTGGGATGGATCTTTGAGAATGCTGGAGACCTTTCCTTGACAGTGGGCCTGGTAGATGGTTTCTATAGATGGGAGGTTGGCCTTTGTGATTGTCTGGGCCGAGTTCACCACTCTCTGTAACTGTCTCCGATCTTGAATGGTACAGTTGCCATACCAGGTAGTGAGACATCCAGACAGAATGCTGTCGATGGTGCACCTATAAACGTTGGAAAGGGTATTCTCTGTCAGTAATATCCGATGTTCTGGCGGGATCAGTGTTGAAGGGTTGGTTTGTTGATGAGAGTGTGATGAGAGCTGGCTTCCAAAAGCAAACTCTCCAACCGCACTCTTAGGAATCTCGTCCCCATCCAGAAACAGCAGCCACTTGATCACCACCTTCAACATTCAATCCTGCAGATCCTCGAAAATCTTGTGCAAGATATTGTTGGATACCACTGACCATCAACTGAATGCAGAGATGGGGATTTTTCCAAAATAGATTATAAATAAAGGATAAGCCGCAGAGACACCCCAGATGGGACTTGAACCCACAATCCCTGGCTTAGGAGGCCAGTGCCTTATCCATTAGGCCACTGGGGCCCCACATGCTGTTTCCCAATGGCAGTCGTTAAATACTGCACCCTGACCTCACATAGTGTGTATTTCTGTATGTTGTACTCTCACTAATTGGTTCTTAACCCTTCCATCTCATGCCAAATTGTTGGCTGCTTGATAAATTGATCCCACCTCCCATTTCTTCCCAAACAGACAGATGAGATATCAACCAAACTCCAACTTTGCACAACTCAAGTCTGAGGAAAATGGAGGAGACAGGAAAATAGCAAAGGGCTCAATGTTATTTTGTGCAGCACCTTGAAGATATTTGCAGTTACTGGGGAAGGTGAAAGTGGAGATGTTGCAAAAAGCTGCATTGAGGACAAATCAATCCAATCTTAGCAGGCATTCAGCCCATTGTGGCTGTGCTGTCTCTTTCAGACAATTCTCCCCAGGATCTCCCAAATCCTGGAATTATCTTGTATAAGTTTCTACTAAACAGCATTTGCCATAATCTCAACACAGGCACAATGATTTTTAACAGAGTAGTTAAAAAATCCAGTCAATTTGGATTGAGATGAAGTTGACATGGGATGAAAATCAGCCACTGCTAAGACCAGGCTTAAAAATGAAATCCCTGAAATCCCAGATTTCAGAAACCAGTGCCATCGCCATTAGGCCACGAGGGCACTATATTGGCAGACCACTGGAAACAGTTGACCTCAAATGAGTGCGACAGCCAAGCACACTCCCAGATCTGTGACAACACACTGAGGGACACACTAAAGGTTCAGGCAGCTGCTGCCAAGGTGTAACAGGGAAACAACACAGTCTCAGGTCTTTCTGACAAATGATCACATCATTCTTTCAGTTCTCAGACCCTCTTGGTGCCTGACAATGAACAGAGATCGTTTTCTGTCCAAGTACAAAATGCCTTTCTTTGCACAACGATACAGAAGGTTTGAGAAATGTCAATATTTCAATGGTTTGTTGATTCTTTTCTCTCTGCATAGACTGTACACAACTGATATAGAACCTTTGTATGCATTTCCAAATGATGTTACAAACTGTTTCAATACTTTGTTAATAAAATCAAATTGAAACGCAAATCAAATTTAGTCTCCCTTTGTCCACATCACCAACAAGAATAATTGAGTAAAGTTGTGAGGAATTCATCAGATCAATGAGACTCCAGGAATTCTTCCAAGATGTCAGCAATGATCCCAATGAGCCAACCAACGAACGGGAACAGTCATCAGAGAGATCCATCGTGGAGCGACCAAAGAAGGAGTCGATTTGTATCCCTGCGGAGGGCCGCTGTCCTGACCTTGAGATGTATGCTCAACCGTCAGGAGATGGGTGAATGCCAGATTTAAAAATCACACAACACCAGGTTAGAGTCAAACATGTGGAAGCACTAGGTTTCGGAGCACTGCTCCTTCATCAGGTGGTTGTGGAGAATAAGATTGCAAAACACAGAATTTATAGCAAATGTTTACAGTGTGATGCAACTGAAATTGTATCTTGAGAAAGACCTGGATTGTTTGTTAAGTCTCTCATCTTTTAGAATGGCCAGGTTGGTTTTCGTTCTTTCATATGTAAATTGCAAAACTTTTATCAAAAGTTACATTCTCAAGTGAACTTTAACAATTGGTGTCATGTCGGCCCAGATGATGTATTGAAGGTGTGAGCTCCCCTGTGTGAGGCTGTCTGTGCCCCAATGGTCAGACTGATTCTAATCTAATAAACAGATTTACAGCATCTTACATGAATTCATACAGTTTTTGAGCAAAGTGAAATGTAATTCTGGAAGTACAAGTTCATCACACAAACTTATATGTGTGTGTGTGTATATGTATGTATGTGTATGTGCGTGTATTTGTATGTGTTTGTGTGTCTATGTGTATATTTGTGTGTGTGTATGTGTGTGTATATGTATGTATGTGTGTATATGTTTGTGTGTATGTGTGTGTATATGTATGTATGTGTGTATATGTGTGTGTATGTAAGTTGTGTGTGGGTGTGGGTGTTTTTGTGTATGTTTGTATGTGTATGTGTGTGTATATGTGTGTGTATGTGTGTGTATGTGTATGTGTATGTTGTGTGTATATGTGTGTGTATGGGTGTGTGTATGTGTGTGTGCATGTGTGTGTTTGTTGTGCATGTGTATGTGTGAATGTGTAAGTGTGTGTGTATATGTGTGTGTGTATATGTGTGTATGTGCGTGTGTTAATGTGTATGTGTATGTGTGTGTGTGAATGTGTGTGTTTGTGTTTGCGTGCGTGTATATGTGTGTGTGTGTATGTGTGTGGGTGTGTGTATGTGTGTGTATGTGTATGTGTTTGTGTGTGTGTGTGTGTGTGTATGTGTGTGCGTGTGTGTGTGTGTGTATGTGTGTGTGTGTGTGTGTGTGTGTGTATGTAGTTGAATGGGGTCACCTGTAATGTCCCAGTTGATTGCTGAAGTGTTCTCCGACTGGGAGGGAACACTCCTGTCTGTTGACACTCATAACAGCCCCACCCCCCCCAACCGATACACACACACACACACACACACACACACACACACACACGCACACAAGCACATATAGATTTCTGGGGTGAATTTGTATTTGCAGAACTACATTTTACTTTGCTCAAAAACTGCATGAACGACAGAGCGAAGGAGAGAATTGTGGCAACTCCCAGAATCAGGTGACTCAGTGGTTAGCACTGCTGCCTCACAATACCAGGGTCCTAGGTTCAATTCCAGCCTTAGGTAACTGCCTGTGTGGAGTTTGCACATTGCTCTGGTCTCCTCCCACAGTACAAAGGTGAATTGGCCATGTTAAATTACCCATAGTGTTACCTGTTTCCACACTGTAGGTAGTCTAATCCAGGGGAAGGATCTGAAGGCCCTAATTTACGAGGGCTCTAAGCCCATGCCTTTCCAGGACTTCTCAGCGGTGGTAAACCAGAAAAGAAAACCTTACGATGATGAGCCTAAGATATAGGAATGGAAGTCAGGCCATTCAGCCCATCGGGTCCACCCTGCCATTCAATTGTGAATGATGGGCATTTCAACGCCACTTTGTGGCACTCTCATCGTCACCCTTAATTCCTTGCGTGATCAAGAATTTATCAATCTCTGCCCTGAAGACAATTAACGTCCTGGCCTCTGCTGCGCTCCACGGCAATGAATTCCACAGGCCCACCACTCTCTGCCTGAAGAAATGTCTCCTCATTTCCGTTCCAAATTGACCCCCCTCTAATTCTCAGGCTGTGCCCATGGGTCCTGATGGAAACACATTCCCAGCGTCCACCCTTTCTAAGCCATGCATTATCGAGTAAATTTGTATTAGATCTCCCCTCAACCTTCTAAACTCTAATCAATACAATCCCAGGATCCTCAGCTGTTCATTGTATGTTAAGCCTCCCATTCCAGGGATCATCTGTGTGAATCTCCGCTGGACATGCTCCAGTGCCAGTATGTCCTTCCTGAGGTGTGGAACCCAAAATTGGATACAGTATTTCAAATGGGGCCTAACCAGAGCTTTATAAAGTCTCAGAAGGACATCGCTGCTTTTACATTCCAACCTTCTTGAGATAAATGGCAACATTACATTTGTTTTCTTAACCACGGACTCAACCTGCAAGTCAACCTTTAGAGATTCCTGGACTATCATTCCCAGATCCCTTTGTACTTTGGCCTTATGAATTTTCTCCTGTTTAAAAAATAGTCCATGCCTGTATTCCTTTTTCCAAAGTGCAAGTCCGAGCATTTGCTCAGGTTGAATTTCATCAGCCATTTCCTGGACCACTCTCCTAAACTGTCTAAATCTTTCTGCAGCCTCCCCACCTCCTCAGAACGACCTGCTTGTCTGCCTAACTTTGCATCATCGGTGAACTTCACCAGAATGTCCCCCAGTCCCTTCATCCAGATCATTAATATATAAAGTGAACAGCTGCGGCCCCAACACTGAACCCTACGGGACACCACTTGTCACCAGCTGCCATTCCAAGAAAGAACCTTTTATCCCAACTCTCTGCCTGCTGTCAGACAGCCAATTCCCAATCCATGCCAGTAGCTCACCTCGAACACCATGGACCCTCACCTATCTCAGCAGTCTCCCGTGAGGCACCTTATCATAGGCCTTTTAGAAATCTAGGGAGATAACATCCACTGGGTTTCCCTGGTCTAACCTACTTGTTACCTCTTCAAAGAATTCTAACAGGTTTGACAGGGATGACCTCCCCTTACTAAATCCATGCTGACTTGTTCTAATCCAACCCTGCACTTCCAAGAATTTAGAAATCTCATCCTTAATGATGGATCCTAGAATTTAACCTACAACCGTGGTTAGGCTAACCGGCCTATAATTTTCCATCTTTTATCTTGATCTTTTCTTGAACAAGGTGTTTACAACAGTGATTTTCCAATTATCTGGGAATTTCCCCGACTCCATTGATTTTTGAAAGATTGAAAATAGCCTCTACTATTTCCTCAGCCACCTCCCTCAGAACTCTAGGATGTAGACCATCGGGGCCGGGAGATTTTTCAATTTTTACACCTTTTAGCTTTTCTAGCACTTCCTCTTTTGTAATGGCTACCATACTCAAATCTGCCCCCTGACTGTCCTTAATTGTTAGGATAATGCTCATGTCTTCCACTGTGAAGAATGACACAAAGTATTTACCAAGTTCTTCAGCCATTTCCTTATGTCCCTTCACGAGCCTTCCTGCATCAATTTGGAACGGCCTAATTTCTACTTTTGCCTCTCGTTTGTTTCTTATGTATTGAAAGAAACTTTAACAATCATTTCTAATATTACTGGCTAACTTACCTTCATATTTGACCCTCTCCTTCCTAGTTCTATGTCTTTGTTATCCTCTGTTTGTTTTTGTCGTCTTCCCAATCTTCTGATTTCCCAGTGCTCTTGGCCACTTTGTAGACTCTCTCTTTCCCTATGAAACATTTCCTGACTTCCTTTGTCAGCCCTGGCTGTTTAATTCCCGCCCCCTGACGGATAATGTTTCTGCCAAGAGAAGACTGAGGGAGTTTGGGATCCAGTACTCTCTGAGGGATCCGTACATCTCTTTGATACATCGGAGAAGGCAAGAGACTTTGTGGACAAATTAACCGAATCTGAACAATTTAGTATCTACAAATAGTGTTGTTTGGTTATGTCTTTGTTGTTTTTTTAAAAAATCGAGGAAGTCCAGTTGGAGCTTTCTTTTCCTTGTTTTCCCTCTTGGTAATAATCCGGTTTAAACTGTGTTTGGTGGCGGTTGAGATGTGTACTTTCAATTTCTAAGTGGAGTTATACCAGAGGATGGGTGGGGCATTTACCCCATCGAGCTGAAATGGTTTTTTACATATTCTTATAGCCTTGATAAATGGGGAAGAATATGATGTTTAAATGTTTATTGCCCTCCAGCTCATCCCTCAACATTTTCCTCGATGTGTTTTCTAAATTGATCAGTCAGGAGTCCTGGCATATCATTGAAAGGGGAGATTTTAACAGTCTCATGGATTCCACAGGACAGGGGTGGCCCAAAGGCCCCCCTCCCCCCACCACGATACCCTCTGGACAAACTAAACAATGAGTGGATCTGTGTGTGGGGTGAGGGTTGGTGGACATCTGGAGGTGTCTCCACCCTACAGGCAGGGATTTTACGGTTTTCTTTTCCAATCCACACAGATGTCACACCAGGATTGATTTTTTTCCAATCCCCATGGCAACCCTGGACTTGGTGGCACCTTGTACGATCGGTAATATTACCATCTCTGATCACACTCCAGTGTACCTGTTGGTTAAGATTAAGGACGTTACAGTGGGCCCAAGGCACTGGCAAATGGATCCCTTTATCCTCAAGGATAATACATTTGTGGAGTATTTCTCTCGGGAATTTTGGGCATTCTAGACATTAACTCACGCTCGATTAGTAGCCAATCCTTCCTTTCGGAAATTGCCAAAGCCTATGCCAGTGGGTCAGTTATTTCCTACTCTGTCAGTCGGAGGTGGAAGAAGGGTGAGCAGCAACATCTCCTCGAAGCACTGTTGAAGGCAGCTGAGAAGGCCTACTTTGACAGGCCCTCGTTGGTCAAGTTACAGAGGATTACGGCACTGCGGTCTGCATTGAATTCCGTGCTCACGCAGACAGCAAAGAACAAGCTTAGTTTTGCAAATCAAAGGTTATATGATCATGGTGACAGGTCTGGCAAATACTTAGCATATCTCGCTAGGAAAAGGAGCGCCCCTCAAGCCATTACGGTGATTAGGGAAGGGTCTGGGAACCGAACGTGTGACTCCAAAAAGATTAATGTGTCATTCCAGAGATTTTACTCTAAGTTATACCAATCTGAGGTTTGTGAGGAGGGGAGGGCCAAAATGGAGGCTTTATTCAAGGATCTGGAGCTCCCGGGTGTGACCCCCGAACAAGAGTCTTTTCTCAATGTCCCCTTATCAGAGCAAGAGGTGCAGGAGGCTGTGAAGCAGCTTCAGAGTGGAAAGGCACCCGGTCCTGATGGACTTCCCAGTGAATTCTAGAAGGAATTTATAAACATATTGTCAGGCCTGATGTTCAACATGTTTAATGACTCATACAGCCATGATTGTCTCCCGCCATCTCTGAGAGAGGCCAATATTTCGCTTATTCTTAAAAAAGGGAAGGTCCCAAGGGACTGTGCTTCTTACAGGCCCATTTCACTCTTAAATGTGAACTTTAAAATCCTCTCTAATACTCTTGTGTTAAGGCTGGAGACTGTGTTACCTTCTATTGTTAAAGAGGACCAGACGGGCTTCATAAAGGGCCGCAGATCCTCCAATAATGTCAGGAGGCTGCTTAATGTAATTCAAGTGTGTCAACAACAGTCAATATAGGGATTGGTGATTTCTCTAGGTACAGAGAAGGCGCTTGACCGAGTTGAGAGGGCGTACCTTTTCTATACTCTGGAGCGGTTTGTTTTGGGCGAAGTTTTTATAAGATGGGTAAAGGTTCTCCACAATGACCCTCTCACTGCAATCATCACCAACAGGGTGTGATCAAGCAATTTTAACATTTTTGGGGTCAGCCGACAGGTCTGTTCCCTTTTGCCACTGCTTTTTACAGTGGGGATTGAATCATTGGGGGAGGCCATTCATAGGGATCCCAATATATCAGCTCCAGACGTGGGGTCAAATTTACATCAGAGTTTATTGTATGTGGACAATGTCAGAATTCTTTCATCAAATCCAGCAGTTTCAGTCCCTCGCCTGTTCGCATGTATCTGTGTGTTTGGCACCTTTTTGGGGGACAAGATTAATCTTTCAAAATCAGAGGCTATGCCTATGGGTGGTCTTATGAAAGTGTTAAGTCTTGAGGGTGAATATCGATTCCCATTTAAATGGTCACAGGGGGGTGTTGTGTATTTGAGCATGTTCATTACTCCAGTTCTGAATCGGCTGTTCAAAGCCAATTTTGTTCAATTATTTAACAAAATCAAACAAGACCTTCAAAGATGGAGGCGCTTCTGGTCTCGTGGTTGGGTCGGATAGTGTTTATTAAGATGAATATTCTCCCTCGTTTACTATCCCCTATATGGATGCTCCCCCTGATTTTCGATAAGCAAACATTCAGGAGACTGAACGGCTGGTTCAGCCCCTTTATTTGACATCGTCAGTGGCCCCTCATTAAATGAGCTAAACTGCGATTGTCTCACAGACTGGGGGGAGTGGATCTCCCAGACATTAATAGCTACCAACTAAGCTCACTTTTATCCTACATGAGTGATTGGGCTTGTGGGGACCCTCTTTCAATGTGGTTCGATATTGAAACCTCCCAGGCTAAGGTGACGCCTTACTCACTTGCTGTGTTTGGACAAAATGAGGACAGTTAGGGAATATTGCCATAACCCAATAGTTATCGATACTGTTAAAGCATGGTGGGCAATTCGGCAGAGGGAAGGCAATATTGGCAAGACATCTTCTCTTACACCGGGTCTGCCAGGTTTTCAACAGGGGATAATAGATTTAGGATCCAAACATTGGGCAGTTAGGGGTGTGTCTTGTGTGGGTGTTTTGTTTGTGGGAGACACAATGATGTCCTTCGATCAGTTAGCACGGAAACACAAGCTACCGAACAGGGACTTCTTTTGTTTATTTCAAGTTAGAGATTTTATTCAAACAAAGACGATACTTTTGACTGATCCCTCCAAGTCCGACATAGAGAGAGGGGTGATTTAGCCCCATATCCTGCAGACCCCACAAAGTTCTGTATTTTTCTGACACAACATCCCACCAAACCCAAAACAGACCTGGGGACGTTTCCAGGGGAGATGAGAATTCGATTTGACATCAGACAAAGAAGATCAGTCATGAAGACAAAGCTTAAAAGTTAGCCATCCCAGATG
Source organism: Chiloscyllium punctatum (assembly GCF_047496795.1). Lineage (NCBI taxonomy): Eukaryota > Metazoa > Chordata > Chondrichthyes > Orectolobiformes > Hemiscylliidae > Chiloscyllium > Chiloscyllium punctatum. Next base: position 73,279,060 of record NC_092756.1, on the reverse strand, counting down.
GGACTTGAACCACAATTCCAGGCTGAGGAGGCCAGTGCCTTATCCATTAGACCACTGGGGCCACACGTGCATAGTTAAAATGGCAGCCTATAAGTACTGCACCCTGAAGCTCTCATATTGTGTTCTTCTCTGAGTTTTATACTCACACTGATTGGTTGTTCCCCTTGCATCTCATTCTAAATCATTGGCTGCTTGATAAAATTGATCTTACCTCCCAAATCTCCCCAAATGGACAGACAAGAAATCCACCAAACTCCAACGTTGCACAACTCAAGTCTGAGGAAAATGGAGCAGACAGGAAAATAGCAAAGAGCTCAATGTTATTGTGTGCACCAGTTTCAAGATATTTGCAGTCAGTGGGGAAGGAGGCAGTGGAGATTTTGCAAAAAGCTGCATTGAGGACAATTCAACAGGATCTTAGCGGGCATTCAGCCCATTGGGGATGTGCTGTCTCTTTCAGACAATTCACCCCAAGATCTCCCAAACCCTGGAATTTCCTTGTGCAAGTTTCTACTAAAGAGCATTTTCCATAATCTCGAAGCAGGCAAGTGATTTTTAACGGAGTAGTTGAAAAATCCAGTCAATTTGGATTGAGATGGAGTTGATTTGGGTTGAAAATCAGCCACCACAAAGACCAGGCTTAAAAAGTCAACACCCCAAAAGGGTTTTGAACCTCCAATCCACTACATCAGAAGCTACAGTCTTACCCATTAAGCCACAAAAACTCAGTGCCAATACTCCACTGGGAATAGTTGATCTTAAACGAGCGCTGCAGCCGAGCATATTCCAAGATCTGTAACGACACACTGAGGGACACACTAAAGTTTCGGGCAGCTGCTGCCAAGGTGTAACAGGGAAACAACACAGTCTCAGGTCTTTCTGACAAATGATCACATCGTCCTTTCAGTTCTCAGACCCTCTTGGTGCCTGACAATGAACAGAGATCGGTTCCTGCCCATGTACAAAATGCTGTTTTTTTCACGACACAGAACTTTGAGAAATGTCAAAATTCCAGTATTTTGTTGGTTCTTTTCTCTCTGCATAGACTGTACACAACTGGTTTAGAACCTGTGTATGCATTTCTATTTGCTTTTTTATGAATAAAGTCTATTTTTTAAAAAAACAAATTTTGGAGAGAGAGAAGATCTGCCCGAACTTGCGAGACCCCCCTTTGTGGAAGAGAGCCAGCCCTATATCGGGACAGGAAGGAGATTCCAATGGCCCAGCATGGATTGTTCCAGTTAATACCCTCGCCTCCTTGACCACAAAGTGGGGAGGGAAGTGGGAGATGGCACAGTGCAGGGTGACACGAGGCAGACGGATGCACAAGATGGCCGCTGAGCCATAAGTCGGCCATTTGACACACAAGATGACCGCCAGACCACAATATGGAGAGAGACAGCAGAGCAAACACAGACACTGCCTGGGGGCACCAGAATGCCAGCACAATGCACTCACAACCGAGTTGATTAGTTTAAGGCGGATGGGAGAGACAATACACATGAAGAACATACACTGCCCGCCAAAGGGTCTGGGTCAGACAACACCTTTGATAGAAATGCTAACTGTTAGATACAGACTCAATACAGAGGGATAATAGCCAGGGCTGCAGTAATCGTCCTTCTCAGGAAGAGCGATTAGCGCCCATTACGACAGCAACGGACTTCCGCGCAGACGCTGAAACTGACAACTGCACTGAACTTAACAAAGGCCACGCTGGAACTGACAATAACTGCACCGAAACGATCAAGGATTCTGCAATGTTTACAATAAACAAGCCATGTTACAGAGACAATAACCTCATCACTGACCTATTATATCACAAAATGTATCACAGTATCTTGACCATGTGCTCCGGGTTGAGAGAAGAATCACAGCTGACCACTGTGCTGTTGGTGCTGCTCTCTCCCCGGAGCTCCGGGATTTCCTTGGACAATAAACTCTGTTGGTGAACCCCGACTCTGACTCAGAGCCTGGCGGTTTTCAGCAGTTGCCTTCCAACAAATGTTTGTCCAATCTGTGTTCTCCAACGATGGCCGAACTACCTCACATCTCCATCATAGCCTCCTTGCAATTGTATTCAATACCTTGACTAAGAAAGGTCAGGGCCCAAATGCATAGCCACAACCCCATCAGTTCCAACCTTGAACACCCAGATTTCAATCATTTCCATTGACAGATTGGACATCATCATAAATACCAAACATGCAGGTAATCTGGGGTTCAGCTGGTAATGTTGACAGAATATAGCTTAGACTGACACCAACACAACCAAAACCGAAGGTCATTTGTCCATAGATAGGTAGGCCCATCTGTTGGAGCCCCAGTGATCTCTTGGGAAAGGCACCAAATTCCTAAACCAGAGATTGTGAGCTCAAATCTTATTTGGGGTTTTGAGTTTGTTGAAACCTTCACTGTGCAGCTGATCTTAATCCAGTGTGGTCACGTGACCATGGCAACAAAATCAGGCATTCTCAATTGATCCTCACCTGGAGAAATTTGACCAGATAGAAAATTGGCCAAACTAAATTAAACAGCAGCTATCAGCTCCAGAGAACAGTGCAACGAAGATCAAAGAGCGACAAAGATTCAAGAAGAACCAGTTCCAACCAGACTGAGGGTTGTATATTGGAGAAGTGTCAGCCTGAGTCAATCCACTTTGTAGCTCCTGGCATGACAAGAGTCAAGGGTATTGGTATGACCCCATTGGATGATGTGAACCCAGCTCATGACCGTATTGGCCAAAGCCACAGAAGATTCTGGAAGACCAGGGACAGGAGAAGAGGAAAACACACCTGAACGCCAAACCCTTAGCAAAGCCTTGACTGGGTCCTGCAGTGGAGCTCTGACCATCTGCTCCAAACCTGTTCATAAAAACCCTCGCGTGAGAAGGGCAGACCATTCAGCCCATCACATCCACACTGACCCTCTGAAGAGCATCCCATCCAGGCCCAACCCCGATCCTCTCACGCTGCATTCCCCAAAGCCAATCCACCGAACCTGTACATCTTTCGGATGTGGGAGGAAACCAAAGCACCCGGAGTCCCCCATGGAGAGAATGTGCAAACTCAACACAAACAGACACCCAAGGGAGGAATCAAAGCCAGGTCCCTGACACTGTGAGGCAGCAGTGCTACCCACTGAGCCACCATGCCATCCCCAGGAGAATCTCAGCAGGTTTTCCGCTATTGTGACCGTGCTGTCTCTTTCAGAAAATTCACCTCAATCCTGCAAATCTTGTGCAAGAAGATGTTGGGCACCACTTTCCATCTAGAGATTTTCCCAAAGTTGATTTGAAATCAAGTTGACAAAGGGCAAGTGACTGACACCCCAGATGGGACTCGAACTCACAAACCCTGGCTTAGAAGGCCAATGCCATATCCATTAGGCCACTGGGGCCACACACCTGGGCAAAAATCACAGCCTTTATGTACTGCACCCGACCTCTCTTACTGTGTGTTTCTGAGTGTTATACTCTCACTGATTGTTTTTTACCCCTACCATCTCATGCTAAATTGTTGGCTGCTTGATAAATCAATCTCGCTTCCCATTTGTGTCCAAACGGACAGATGAGAAATTAACCAAACTCCAATGTTGCACAACTCAAGTCTGAGGAATATGGAGCAGACAAGAAAATAGCAAAGGGCTCAATGTTATTTTGTGCAGCACCTTGAAGATATTTGCAGTTAGTGGGGAAGGAGTAAGTGAAGATGTTGCAAACAGCTGCATTGAGGACAAATCAACAGAATCATAGCAGGCATTCAGCCCATTGTGGCTGTGCTGTCTCTTTCAGACAATTCACCCCAAGATCTCCCAAATCCTGGAATTACCTTGTGCAAGCTTCGAATAATCATTGTTAAAAATCAGACAACACCAGGTTGTAGTCCAACAGGTTTATCTCAAAGTACTAGCTTTCGGAGCGCTGCTGCTTCGTCAGGTGGTTGTGGAGTATAAGATTGTAAGACACAGAATTTATGGCAAAAGTTTACAGTGTGATGTCACTGAAATTATATGTTGAAAAACATCTGGATTGTGTGTGAAGTCTCTCATCTTTTAGAATGACCAGGTTGGTTTCAGTTCTTTCATGTGTAAATCACAAAACGTTTTTCATTGCCAAGTGAAATGGCAAGCTGTCCAATAAAAGCTAAATGCTGTGAATGCTGGAAATCTGAAAGAGAGAAAATGCTGGAGAAATCATGACTCAAAAACATGATTGAGTTTTCTGAAAAAGTCACAAAGAGGATTGATGAGGGCAGAGCAGGGGATGTGATCTATATGGACTTCAGTTAGGCGTTCGACAAGGTTCCCCATGGGAGGCTGATCAGCAAGGTTAGATCTCATGGAATACAGGGAGAACTAGCTCTTTAGATACAGAAATGGCTCAAAGGTAGGAGACAGAGGATGGTGGTGGAGGGTTGTTTTTCAGACTGGAGCCCTGTGACCAATGGAGTGCCACAAGAATCAGTGCTGGGTCCACTACTTTCCGTCATTTATATATATGTTAGTATCATTAGTAAGTTTTCAGATGACACCAAAATTGGAGGTGTAGTGGACAGCAAAGAAGGTTCCCTCAGATTACAACGGGATCTTGATTAGAAGGGCCGATGAGCTGAGGAGTGATGGGTGGAGTTTAATTTAGATCAATGTGAGGTGCTGCATTTTGGGAAAGCAAATCTTAGCTGGGCTTATAGACTTAATGGGAATGTCCCAGGGAGTGTTGGTGAACAAAGAGGCCTTAGAGTGTAGGTTCATAGCTCCTTGAAAGTAGAGTCACAGATCAATAGGATAGTGAAGACGGAGATGGATTCTATAGATGGGAGGTTGGCCTTTGTGATTGTCCGGGCCGAGTTCACCACTCTCTGTAACCGTCTCCGATCTTGAATGGTGCAGTTGCCAAACCAGGTAGTGATACATCCAGACAGAATGCTGTCGATGGTGCACCTATAAACGTTGGCAAGGGTATTCTCTGTCAGTAATATCCGATGTTCTGGAGGGATCAGTGTTGAAGGGTTGGTTTGTTGATGAGAGTGTGATGAGAGCTGGCTTCCAAAACCATCCCTCTAACCACACTCTCAGGAATATTGTCCCGATCCAGAGACAGCAGCCACTTGATCACCAACTTCAACATTCAATCCTGCAGATCCCCGAAAATCTTGTGCAAGATCATGTTGGATACCACTGACCATCAACTGAATGCAGAGATAGGGATTTTTCCAAAATAGATTAGAAATGGAGGATAAGCCACAGAGACACCCCACATGGGATTTGAACCCACAATCCCTGGCTTAGGAGGCCAGTGCCTTATCCATTAGGCCACTGGGGCCCCACATGCAGGTTGCCAATGGCAGCCTTTAAATACTGCACCCTGACCTCGCATAGTGTGTGTTTCTGAGTGTCAGATGCTCACTGATTGTTTTTTACCCCTTCCATCTCATGCTAAATTGTTGGCTGCTTGATAAATTGATCCCGCCTCCCATTTCTCCCCAAATGGACCGATGAGAAATCAACCAAACTCCAACTTTCTGGATTAGTGATGCTGGAAGAACACAGCAGTTCGGGCTTTTGCCCGAAATGTCGATTTCGAAGCTACTTGGATGCTGTCTGAACTGCTGTGCTCTTCCAGCACCACTAATCCAGAATCTGGTTTCCAGCATCTGCAGTCACTGTTTTTACCACCTTCAAACTCCAAATTTGCACATCTCAAGTCTGAGGAAAATGGAGCAGACAGGAAAATAGCAAAGGGCTCAATGTTATTTTGTGCAGCACTTTCAAGATATTTGCAGTTACTGGGGAAGGAGGAAGTGGAGATGTTGCAAAAAGCTGCATTGAGGACAAATCAACACAATCTTAGCGGGCATTCAGCCCATTGTGGCTGTGCTGTCTCTTTCAGACAATTAACCCCAAGA
>NC_092756.1:73213154-73268154 GCF_047496795.1 Chiloscyllium punctatum | reverse complement strand
AGTGCAAGTCCGAGCATTTGCTCAGGTTGAATTTCATCAGCCATTTCCTGGACCACTCTCCTAAACTGTCTAAATCTTTCTGCAGCCTCCCCACCTCCTCAGAACGACCTGCTTGTCTGCTGAACTTTGCATCATCGGTGAACTTCGCCAGAATGTCCCCCAGTCCCTTCATCCAGATCATTAATATATAAAGTGAACAGCTGTTGCCCCAACACTGAACCCTACGGGACACCACTTGTCACCAGCTGCCATTCCAAGAAAGAACCCTTTATCCCAACTCTCTGCCTTCTGTCAGATAGCCAATTCCCAATCCATGCCTGTAGCTCACATCGAACACCATGGACCGTCACCTTACTCAGCAGTCTCCCGTGAGGCACCTTATCAAATGCCTTTTGGAAATCTAGGTAGATAACATCCACTGGGTTTCCCTGGTCTAACCTACTTGTTACCTCTTCAAACAATTCTAACAGGTTTGTCAGGCATGACCTCCCCTTACTAAATCCATGCTGACTTGTTCTAATCCAACCCTGCACTTCCAAGTATTTAGAAATCTCATCCTTAATGATGGATCCTAGAATTTAACCTACAACCGAGGTTAGGCTAACCGGCCCATAATTTTTCATCATTTATCTTGATCTTTTCTTGAACAAGGGGTTTACAACAGTGTTTTTCCAATTATCTGGGAATTTCCCTGACTACAGTGATTTTTGAAAGATTAAAAATAGCCTCTACTATTTCCTCAGCCACCTCCCTCAGAACTCTAGGATGGAGACCATCAGGGCCGGGAGATTTATCAATTTTTAGACCTTTTAACTTTTCTAGCACTTCCTCTTTTGTAATGGCTACCATATTCAAATCTGCCCCCTGATGCTCCTTAATTGTTAGGATAATGCTCATGTCTTCCACTGTGAAGATTGACACAAAGTATTTACCAAGTTCTTCAGCCATTTCCTTATCTCCCTTCACGAACCGTCCTGCATCAATTTGGAATGGCCCAATTTCTACTTTTGCCTCTCATTTGTTTCTTATGTATTGAAAGAAACTTTAACAATCATTTCTAATATTACTGGCTAGCTTACCTTCATATTTGATCCTCTCCTTCCTATTTCTATGTCTTTGTTATCCTCTGTTTGTTTTTGTCGTCTTCCCAATCTTCTGATTTCCCAGTGCTCTTGGCCACTTTGTAGGCTCTCTCTTTCCCTATGATACATTTCCTGACTTCCTTTGTCAGCCCTGGCTGTTTACTTCCCGCCCCCTGACGGATAATGTTTCTGCCAAGAGAAGACTGAGGGAGTTTGGGATCCAGTACTCTCTGAGGTATCCGGCGGTGCTCCGATAACCTTACATGGATCCGTACATCTCTTTGATACATCGGAGAAGGCAAGAGACTTTGTGGACAAATTAACCGAATCTGAACAATTTAGTATCTACAAATAGTGTTGTTTGGTTATGTCTTTGTTTTTTTTAAAAAAACCGAGGAAGTCCAGTTGGAGCTTTCTTTTCCTTGTTTTCCCGATTGGTAATAATCCGGTTTAAACTGTGTTTGGTGGCGGTTGAGATGTGTACTTTCAATTTCTAAGTGAAGTGAGAGCAGTAACAAATTAAAAATTCTATATATGAATGCGCGAAGCATTAGACACAAGGTGGATGAGCTTGAGGCTCTTTTGGAAAGTGGCAGATACGATATTGTGGGGATAACTGAGACGTGGCTTCATGGGGACAGGGCCTGGGAAATGAATATTCAAGGCTACACGTGTTATCGTAAGGATAGACTGACGGGCAGAGGGGGTGGGGTGGCCTTGTTGGTAAGGGAGGATATTCAGTCCCTTGCGCGGGGGGACCTAGAGTCAGGGGATGTAGAGTCAGTGTGGATAGAGCTTCGAAACACTAAGGGTAAAAAGACCCTCATGGGAGTCATCTACAGGCCCCCAAAAATGTAGTCTGGATGTTGGAGGTAAGTTGAATCAGGAGCTGAAATTGGCTTGTCGCAAAGATGTTACTACAGTTGTTATGGGGGACTTTAACATGCAGGTAGACTGGGTAAATCAGGATGGTATCGGGCCTCAAGAAAGAGACTTTGTGGAGTGCCTCAGAGATGGATTTTTAGAGCAGCTGGTGCTGGAGTCGACCAGGGATAAGGCGATTCTGGATCTGGTATTGTGTAACGAACCAGAATTGGTCAGTGACCTCGAAGTGAAGGAGCCATTGGGAAGTAGTGACCATAATACAATAAGCTTCAACCTGCAATTTGAGAGGGAGTGGGTACAATCTGAAGTGACAATATTTCAGTTGAATAAAGGGAAATATGGAGCTATGAGGGAACAACTGGCCAAAGTTCAATGGTTTAATACCTTAACAGGGAAGACCGTGGAGGAACAATGGCGGATATTTCTGTGTATAATGCAGAAGATGCAGGATCAGTTCATTCCTAAAAGGAAGAAAGATCCCAGGAGGAGACATGGGCGGCCGTGGCTGACAAGGGAAGTAAAGAAACATATAAGGTTAAAAGAGAAAAAGTATAACTTAGCAAAGATAAGCGGGAAAACGGAGGACTGGGAAGTTTTTAAAGAACAACAGAGGATTAGTAAGAAGGAAATACGCAGAGAAAAAATGAGGTACGAAGGTAAACTGGCCAAGAATATAAAGGAGGATAGTAAAAGCTTTTTTAGGTATGTCCAAGGCAAAAAAATGGTTAGGATAAAAATTGGGCCCTTGAAGACAGAAGCAGGGGAATATATTACTGGGAACGAAGAAATGGCAGGGGAATTAAATGGGTACTTCAGATCTGTGTTCACTGGGGAAGACACAAGCAATCTCCCTGAGGTAACAGTGGCTGAAGGACCTGAACTTAAGGGAATTTCTATTTGCCAGGATTTGGTGTTGGAGAGACTGTTAGGTCTGAAGGTTGAAAAGTCTCCGGGACCTGATGGCCTGCATCCCAGTGTACTGAAGGAGGTGGCTCGGGAAATCGTGGATGCGCTGGTGATTATTTTCCAGAGTTCAATAGAATCGGGGTTGGTTCCTGAGGATTGGAGGGCGGCTAATGTTGTGCCACTTTTTAAGAAGGGTGGGCGGGAGAAAGCAGGAAATTATAGACCAGTTAGTCTGACCTCAGTGGTGGGAAAGATGCTGGAGTCTATTATAAAGGATGAAATTACGGCACATCTGGATAATAGTAACAGGATAGGACAGAGTCAGCATGGATTTATGAAGGGGAAATCATGCTTGACTAATCTTCTTGAATTTTTTGAGGATGTAACTCAGAAGATGGACGAGGGAGATCCAGTGGATGTACTGTACCTGGACTTTCAGAAAGCTTTTGATAAAGTCCCACACAAGAGGTTAGTGAGTAAAATTAGGGCGCACGGGATTGGGGGCAAAGTACTAGATTGGATAGAGAATTGGTTGGCTAATAGGAAACAAAGGGTAGTGATTAACGGCTCCATTTCGAAATGGCAGGCAGTGACCAGTGGGGTACCGCAGGGATCCGTGCTGGGACCGCAGCTTTTTACAATATATGTAAATGATATAGAAGATGGTATCAGCAATAACATTAGCAAATTTGCTGATGACACAAAGCTAGGTGGTAGGGTGAAATGTGATGAGGATGTTAGGGGATTACAGGGTGACCTGGACAAGTTAGGTGAGTGGGCAGATGCATGGCAGATGCAGTTTAATGTGGATAAATGTCTGGTTATCCACTTTGGTGGCAAGAACAGGAAGGCAGATTACTACCTCAATGGTATCAAATTAGGTAAAGGGGCTGTTCAGAGAGATCTGGGTGTTCTTGTCCACCAGTCAATGAAGGCAAGCATGCAGGTACAGCAGGTCGTGAAGAAGGCTAATAGCATGCTGGCCTTCATAACAAGAGGGATTGAGTATAGAAGCAAAGAGGTGCTTCTGCAGCTGTACAGGGCCCTGGTGAGACCACACCTGGAGTACTGTGTACAGTTCTGGTCTCCAAATTTGAGGAAAGACATTCTGGCTATTGAGGGAGTGCAGCGTAGGTTCACGAGGTCAATTCCTGGAATGGCAGGATTGCCTTACACGGAAAGACTGAAGCGACTGGGCTTGTATACCCTTGAGTTTAGAAGACTGAGAGGGGATCTGATTGAAACGTATAGGCTTATGAAAGGACTGGACACTCTGGCAGGAGGGAACATATTTCCGTTGATGGGGGAGTGCCGAACCAGAGGACACAACTTAAAAATACGGGGTAGACCATTTAGGACAGAGATGAGGAGAAACTACTTCACCCAGAGAGTGGTGGCTGTGTGGAATGCTCTGCCCCAGAGGGCAGTGGAGGCCCAGTCTCTGGATTCTTTTAAGAAAGAATTGGATAGAGCTCTTAAAGATAGTGGAGTCAAGGGTTATGGAGATAAGGCTGGAACAGGATACTGATTAGGAATGATCAGCCATGATCATATTGAATGGCGGTGCAGGCTCGAAGGGCAGAATGGCCTACTCCTGCATCTATTGTCTATTGTCTATTGTCTAAGTTATACCAGAGGATGGGTGGGGTATTTACCCCATCGATCTTAAATGTTTTTTTTCTTTATTCATTTTGCTATTCTATGGTATATTTACTTTCTATTCTGCTTGTGTTTGTGGTACGGCTCTAGCGAGAAGGAGAGAAAATGGTTGGGATGGCTAGATGCCCACTTATGGGCTGTTTGGGATGGGTAGTTACCCCCTTTGGGCAGGAGGTGAGTTCCCCAATTCAGCGCCATTGGCACTTTATATGGTGGTTTGTATTGCTTTTATTCTTTGATAGTTTTGTAGGTTTGTTAAATGTCGTGGTTTCAGTTTATGTAGTTTTTATATTTGATGGATCATATGACACTAAGGCTCAGTGATTTGTGGTTCGAGTTCCTCCTCTCTGGAATTTAAATTTTACTGCAGAATGTAATGACTTGATTAAATGGTGAACGTGGAATATGAAGGGAAGTCACTCACCAATTAAGAGGAAGAAGGTACTTTTGAGTCTTAGAAAGGAGAATGTGGATAATCCTTTGTTAAAGGAGACGCACTTGGATGACAGGGAGCATTTGAAACTACAGAAGAATGGCTTTGGTCAGGTTTACTTCACATCACTGAATACCAGAAGTAGGGAAGTGGCTGTATTGGTGAGGAGTAATCTTACATTTAAGTTACGAGAGTGTGTTAAAGACACACACACAGGAGGTTTGTAACTCTAATAGCATTGATAAATGGGGAAGAATATGGTGTTATAAATGTTTCTTGCCCTCAAGCTCATCCCCTCAACATTTTGCTAGATGCGTTTTCAAATTGATCAGTCTTGTGTCCTGGCATATCACTAAAGGGGGAGATTTTAACTGTCTCATGGATCCCACAGTGCAGATGTTGCCAAAAGGCCCCCGACTCCCTCTGTACAAACTAAACAATTAGTGGATCTGTGTGTGGAGTGAGGGTTGGTGGACATCTGGAGGTGTCTCCACCCTACAGGCAGGGATTTTACGGTTTTCTTTTCCAATCCACACAGATGTCACACCAGGATTGATTTTTTTCCAATCCCCGTGGCAACCCTGGACTTGGTGGCACCTTGTACGATCGGTAATATTACCATCTCTGATCACACTCCAGTGTACCTGTTGGCTAAGATTAAGGATGTTACAGTGGGTCCAAGTCACTGGCAAATGGATTCCTTTATCCTCAAGGATAATACATTTGTGGAGCAGTTCTCTCAGAAGCTTTGGGCATTCCTAGGCATTAACTCACGCTCGGTTAGTAGCCAATCCTTCCTTTCTGAAATTGCCAAATCCTATGCCAGTGGGTTAGTTATTTCCTACTCTGCCAGTAAGAGGCGGCAGAAGGGTGAGCAGCAACGTCTCCTCAAAGCACGGTTGAAGGCAGCTGAGAAGGCCTACTTTGACAGGCCCTCGTTGTTCAAGTTACAGAGGATTATGGTGTTGCGGTCTGCATTGAATTCCGTGCTCACGCAGACAGCAAAGAACGAGCTTACTTTTGCAAAGCAAAGGTTATATGATCATGGTGACAGGTCTGGTAAATACTGAGCATATCTCGCTAGGAAAAGGAGAGTCCCTCAAGCCATTACGTGTTACTGTGAGACTGTGTTACCTTCTATTGTTAAAGAGGACCAGACGGGCTTCATAAAGGGCCGCAGATCCTCCAATAATGTTAGGAGGCTGCTTAATGTAATTCAAGTGTGTCAACAACAGTCAATATAGGGATTGGTGATTTCTCTAGATACAGAGAAGGCCCTTGACCGAGTTGAGAGGGTGTACCTTTTCTATACTCTGGAGCGGTTTGTTTTGGGCGAAGTTTTTATAAGATGGGTAAAGGTTCTCCACAATGACCCTCTCACTGCAACCATCACCAACAGGGTGTGATCAAGCAATTTTAACATTTTTTGGGTCAGCCGACAGGTCTGTTCCCTTTCCCCACTGCTTTTTACAGTGAGGATTGAATCATTGGTGGAGGCCATTCATAGGGATCCCAATATATCAGCTCCAGACGTGGGGTCAAATTTACATCAGAGTTTATTGTATGTGGACGACGTCCTCATTCTTTCATCAAATCCAGCAGTTTCAGTCCCTCGCCTGTTAGCATGCATCTGTGTGTTTGGCACCTTTTTGGGGGACAAGATTAATCTTTCAAAATCAGAGGCTATGCCTATGGGTGGTCTTATGAAAGTGTTAAGTCTTGAGGGTGAATATCGATTCCCATTTAAATGGTCACAGGGGGGTTTTGTGTATTTGAGCATGTCCATTACTCCAGTTCTGAATCGGCTGTTCAAAGCCAATTTTGTTCAATTATTTGACAAAATCAAACAAGACCTTCAAAGATGGAGGCGCTTCTGGTCTCGTGGTTGGGTCGGATAGCGCTTATTAAGATGAATATTCTCCCTTGTTTACTATACCCTATATGGATGCTCCCCCCGATTTTCGAGAAGCAAACATTCAGGAGACTGAACGTCTGTTTCAGCCCCTTTATTTGACATCGTCAGTGGCCCCTCATTAAATGAGCTAAACTGCGATTGTCTCACAGACTGGGGGGAGTGGATCTCCCAGACATTAAAAGCTACCAACGAAGCTCACTTTTATCCTACATGAGTGATTGGGCTTGTGGGGACCCTCTTTCAATATTGTTAGATATTGAAACCTCCCAGGCTAAGGTGACCCCTTACTCGCTTGCTGTGTTTGGACAAAATGAGGACAGTAAGTGAATATTGCCATAACCCAATAGTTATCGATACTGTTAAAGCATGGAGGGCAATTCGGCAGAGGGAAGGCAATATTGGCAAGACATCTTCTCTTACACTGGGTATGCCGGGTTTTCAACCGGGGATGATAGATTCAGGATCCAAACATTGGGCAGTTAGGGGTGTGTCTTGCGTGGGTGATTTGTTTGAGGGAGACACAATGATGTCCTTCGATCAGTTAGCACAGAAACACAAGCTACCGAACAGGGACCTCTTTCGTTTATTTCAAGTTAGAGATTTTATTCAAAAAAAGACGACACTTTTGACTGATCCGTCCAAATGCGACATAGAGAGAGGGGAGATTTAGCATCATATTCTGCAGTCCCCACAAAGTTCTGTATTTTTCTGACACAACATCCCACCAAACCCAACACAGACCTGGGGATGATTCCAGGGGAGATGAGAAATCGAATTGACATCAGACAAAGAAGATCAGCCGTGAAGACCAGGCTTAAAAGTTAGCCATCCCAGATGGGACTTGAACCCACACTTCCAGGATGAAGAGGCCAGTCCCTTATCCAGTCCCTTAGCCTGTAAATACTGCACCCTGAACCTCTCATATTGTGTTCTTCTCTGAGTTTTATACTCACACTGATTGGTTGTTCCCCCTTCCATCTCACGCTAAATCATTGGCTGCTTGATAAAATTGATCTTACCTCCCATTTCTCCCCAAACGGACAGACAAGAAATTAACCAAACTCCAACTTTGCACAACTCAAGTCTGAGGAATATGGAGCAGAGAGGAAAAGGGCTCAATGTTATTTTGTGCAGCACTTTCAAGATATTTGCAGTTAGTGGGGAAGGAGGAAGTGGAGATGTTACAAAAAGCTGCATTGAGGACACTTCAATAGGATCTTAGTGGGCATTCAGCCCATTGGGGCTGTGCTGTCTCTTTCAGACAATTCATCCCAAGATTTCCCAAACCCTGGAATTACCTTGTGTAAGTTTCTACTGAAGAACATTTTCCATAATCTCGAAGCAGGCAAGTGATTTTTAACGGAGTAGTTGGAAAATCCAGTCAATTTGGATTGAGATGGAGTTGATATAGGATGAAAACCAGCCACCACAAAGACCAGGCTTAAAACGTCAACACCCCAAAAGGGATTTGAACCTCCAATCCACTACATCAGAATCTACAGTCTAACCCATTAAGCCACAAAAACTCAGTGACAATACTCTACTGGGAATAGTTGATCTTAAATGAGTGCTACAGCCGAGCATATTTCAAGATCTGTCACGACACACTGAGGGATACACTAAAGTTTCGGGCAGCTGCTGCCAAGGTGTAACAGGGAAACAACACAGTCTAAGGTCTTTCTGACAAATTATCACATCATCCTTTCAGTTCTCAGACTCTCTTGGTGCCTGACAATGAACAGAGATCGGTTCCTGCCCAAGTACAAAATGCCTTTTTTGTCACGACACAGAACTTTGCGAAATGTCAAAATTCCAATGGTTTGTTGGTTGTTTTCTCTCTGCATAGACTGTACACAACTGATTTAGAACCTGTGTGTGCGTTACTATTTGATCTTTTATGAATAAAGTATATTTTTTAAATTATCAAAATCTGGAGAGAGAGAAAATCTGCACGAAATTGCGAGACCCCCCTTTGTGGAAAAGAGCCAGCCCTATATCGGGACAGGAAGGAGATTCCAATGGCCCAGCATGGATTGTTCCAGTTAATACCCTCGCCTCCTTGACCACAAAGTGAAGTGGGAGATGGCACGGGGCAGGGTGACACTAGGCACACGGACACACAAGATGGCCTCTGAGCCATAAGTTGGCCACTTGGCACACAAGATGGCCGCTGGACCACAAATGGAGAGAGACAGCAGTGCAAACATAGACACTGCCTGGGGCCACCAGAATGCCAGCACATTGCACTCACAACCGAGTTGATTAGTTTAAGGCGGATGGGAGAGACAATACACATGAATAACATACACTGCCCGCCGAAGGGTCTGGGTCAGACAACAGCTTTGATAGAAATGTTAGATACAGCCTCAATACAGAGTGATAATAGCCAGGGCTGCAGTAATCGTCCTTCTCAGGAAGAGCGATTAGCGCCCATTACTACAGCAACTGACTTCAGCGCAGACGCTGAAACTGACAACAACTGCACTGAAATTAACAAAGGCCACGCTGGAACTGACAATAACTGCACCGAAACGATCAAGGATTCTGCAATGTTTACAATAAACAAGCCATGTTACAGAGACAATAACCTCATCACTGACCTATTATATCACAAAATGTATAACAGTAACTTGACCATGTGCTCCGGGTTGAGAGAAGAATCACAGCTGACCACTGTGCTGTTGGTGCTGCTCTCTCCCCGGAGCTCCGGGATTTCCTTGGACAATAAACTCTGTTGGTGAACCCCGACTCTGACTCAGAGCCTGGTGATTTTCAGCAGTTGCCTTCCCACAAATGTTTGTCCAATCTGTGGATGTGGCACTCCAAGTTCTCCAACGATGGCCTAACTACCTCACATCTCCATCATAGCCTCCTTGCAATTGTATTCAATACCTTGACTAAGAAAGGTAAGGACCCAAATGCATAGCCACAGACCCATCAGTTCCAACCTTGAACACCCAGATTTCAATCATTTCCATTGACATATTGGACATCATCATAAATACCAAACATGCAGGTAATCTGTTGTTCAAGTGGTAATGTTGACAGAATATAGCTTAGACTGATACCAACATAACCAAAACAGAAGCTGCTTTGTCCATAGATTGGTAGCTCCATCTGTTGGAGCCCCAGTGATCTCATAGATAAGGCACTAACTTCCTAAACCAGTGATTGTGGGCTCAAGTCTAATTTGGGGTTTTGATTTTGTTGAAATCTTCACTGTGCAGCTGATCTCAATCCTGTGTGGTCAGGTGACCATGGCAACAAAATCAGGCATTCTCAATTGATCCTCATCTGGAGAAATTTGACCTGACAGAAAATTGGTCAAACTAAATTAAACAGCAGCTATCAGCTCCAGAGAACAGTGCAGCTAAAATCAAAGATCTACAATGTTTCAAGAAGAACCAGTTCCAACCAGACTGTGGGTTGAATATTGGAGAAGTGTCAGCCTGAGTCAATCCACTTTATAGCTCCTGGCATGACAACAGTGAAGGGTATTGGTGTGACCCCATTGGATGATGTGAACCCAGCTCATGACCGTATTGGCCAAAGCCTCAGAAGATTCTGGAAGATCAGGGACAGGAGAAGAGGAAAACACACCTGAATGCCAAACCTTAGCAAAGCCTTGACTGGGTCCTGCAGTGGAGCTCTGACCATCTGCTCCAAACCTGTTCATAAAAGACTTCGCGTGAGAAGGGCAGGCCATTCAGCCCATCACATCCACACTGACCCTCTGAAGAGCATCTCATCCAGGCCCAACCCCTATCCTCTCACCCTGCATTCCCCAAAGCCAATCCACCGAACCTGCACATCTTTGGACTGTGGGAGGAAACCAAAGCACCCGGAATACCCCATGGAGAGAATGTGCAAACTCGACACAAACAGACACCCAAGGGAGGAATCGAAGCCAGGTCCCTGACACTGTGAGGCAGCAGTGCTACCCACTGAACCACCATGCCATCCCCAGGAGAATCTCAGTAGGTTTTCAGCCATTGTGACAGTGCTTTCTCTTTCAAAGAATTCACCTCAATCATGCAAATCTTGTGTAAGAAATCATTGGGCACCACTTCCCATCAACTGAATGCAGATTTTCCCAAAGTAGACTAGCAATCAAGTTGACACAGGGCAAGTGACAGACACCCCAGATGGGACTCGAACCCACAATCCCTGGCTTAGAAGGCCAGTGCCTTATCCATTAGGCCACTGGGGCTACATGTGTGATGTTAAAATGGCAGCTTTTAAGTTTTGTTTTGTTTTGCACAAACACACTGACTGTGGCTCAGCCAGCACAGAGTCAGTGCCCTGGACTGAGGGGATTCTGAATCTCCTGGTTATATATGTTTTTCTCTTTACCCCCGCACTGCTGCCTAACTGTGGTAGTGCTTATATTTTCCCAGCACCCATGTTGTGTGTGTGCAGGTGTGAGACACAGTGAAAGACAACAGATGTACAAATCTTTATTCAATTCCCACCACCAGGAAGAAAGGAAACACCCGAGTGGCCAGTGACAAGCATCAAAGGGCAATGCTGTGTGACCAAACAGTGAGGGGGAGGGCACTCTCTGAACAGCTCAAGGATGTTGGTAGACACTGCGTGCTCCTTCTCCAGGGACACCCGGGCTCGAATGTAACCACGGAAGAGGGTCAGGCGATTGACCCGAACAACCAGTTTGGCCAGGCCCAGGAGCAGACCCACGAGGAGATCCTCTGACCAACCCTCCCCCCTCGGCACTGGGTGCCCAATGATGGGGAGTGTGGGGCTGAAGTCCAACCAGAAACGGAGGAGAAGGTTTCCCAGAAAGCTAAAAAGGGAGTGCAAGCGCCCTGTTCCATGGACTCCACAGCACCACAGAACAAGCAGTTGGGCTGGGAGTCCGTGAACCACCACAATCTGTGGACTGCCGCGTGCAATACCCTCCACCCCAGATCCCCGTGAGAAAGGGGGAGGACTCCCATGTAGAGAGCCCTTCACTGGGGATGATCCCCACCGCCCGGTGGTAAATGGGCACGCCAGGGTGTGTCCGGGAGGTGGATGAGGGTGTGCAGCAGCAGTCTGTACAGGGCCCTCTGTGATACACCCCTGAAAGGGACAAAACTAAAACTCCAGAGACAGCTCAGGTTGTGGGGGACAGGCTCCCGCAGGAAGTACAGGACCCTGGGGCCAATGTGAAATTCCGTCCGGGCAGGAGTGAGTGCAGACGGGATCCCACCGCACACCTGAGCATCCTCCAACTGGGGCACTACGTGGGGTCTGAGCACCGTCGTTTTAAGGCGTCGGATGGTGGTGGCCACGTACCGGACGTCTACCGCTGCCCTGCTCGCTATATCCTGCGGCAGCGTCCGGCCCAGGGCCCCACCATCCAGCACGTCCCCGACCCTGGTCACCCTCACAGTCACGGCCCTCCCCTCCGACAGTCACTCGAACCCACGAGTACGGAGGTGCGGATTCCTGAGCAACGTCTCCCTGACGACAGCCGCTACTCCTGCCGGAGGGTAGGCGTGACGCGATTCGACCATGTTCCAGACCGTGAGCAGGTCCTGGTAAAAGACAGGCAGTGTCCTGAGAGTGACCTCCAAACCATCACGGTCCCTGAACAGGAGCTGAGTCTCGTAGTTGAGGTTACGCACCTGGTGGAAAAAATACGTCACCAGGGCACCCCGCCGAGGGGGAGGCTCAATGTAAAGGTATCGCTGCAAGGTCTGAAGGTGGAACGTCGCTACCTGGGTGTGAACGCACACCAGCGACTGACCGCCCCCCTCAATATGGAGACTCAGGACCTGCGCAGTGACCCAGTGCATCTTTTTGTCCCAGAAGAAGTGAACCAACATTCTCTGGATGTCAGCGACAAAACCAGGAGGAGGGACCAAAGTGACCAGCCGGTACCACAGCATGGCAGGCACCAGCTGGTTTATGACCAACACTCGACTCCTGTGAGACAGCACTCGGAGCAGTCCTGTCCAGGGCGGAACCTGTAACTGGAGTGGGTGTGATGGTGGGGGGAATGGGGGTGGAGTCATGAGCAGGGGTAGTGTTCCCCTCGGGGTTCTGGGGGGTGGGGATAGTGACAGTGGGGTCTGTGGGGGGGCACGTCAGCAGAATGCAGGGGAGTGGTGGAAGTGGTGGTGACCAGGGCAGTCGGGGTGGCGGGAGTCACTGAGCATGTGGCATCAGCGATGATGTGAAGGGCGGAAGTGATGTCACGTGTGATGCATGAGGAATTGTGAAGGTTGGAAGTGGTTGTGGGAGTGGCCATGATGGGGCGGAAGTGACATCATCAATCAGCGTGAAAAATTCAGTCAGCATGGATTGAGATGAAGTTGACATGAAATGAAAATCAGCAACAAGGCCCAGGCTTAAAACCCAAGCACCCCAGATGGGACTTGAACCAACAATTACCAGCTGAAGGAAGCCAATGCCTTATCCATTAGGCCCCTAGCCCTTCCACCTTGGACTCCCTGTGGAAAGTGTTGTCCTCAAAGTATGGTGCAGCTACTGTCAAGGTGTAACAGTTAAAGAACACTGTCTAAGGCCTTTCTGACCAGTTATGACATTGTCCCTTCATTTCTCAGACCCTCTTGGTGCCTCAGAATGAAGAGAAATCGTTTCCTGCCTCAGTAGAAAGATCTGCCCGAAATTGCGAGACCCCCCCCTTTGTGGAAGAGAACCAGCCCTATATCGGGACAGGAAGGAGATTCCAATTTCTGGATTAGTGGTGCTGGAAGAGCACTGCAGTTCAGGTTGCATCCAAGGAGCTTCGAAATCGACGTTTCGGGCAAAAGCCCTTCATCAGGAATAAAGGCAGTGAGCCTGAAGCGTGGAGTGATCAGCTAGAGGAGAGTGGGGGTGGGGAGAGAGTCGCATCGAGTACAATGGGTGAGTGGGGGAGGGGATGAAGGTGATAGGTCAGGGAGGAGAGGGTGGAGTGGATAGGTGGAAAAGGAGATAGGCAGGTAGGAAAAGTCCGGACAAGTCATGGGGACAGTGCTGAGCTGGATGTTTGGAACGAGGGTGAGGTGGGGGAAGGGGAAATGAGGAAACTGTTGAAGTCCACATTGATGCCCTGGGGTTGAAGTGTTCCAAGGCGGAAGATGAGGCGTTCTTCTTCCAGGCGTCTGGTGGTGAGGGAGCGGCAGTGAAGGAGGCCCAGGACCTCCATGTCCTCGGCAGAGTGGGAGGGGGAGTTGAAATGATTCCAATGGCCCAACATGGATTGTTCCAGTTAATATCCTTTCTCAGATGGATAGAGCTGGAGAGAGAGTAAAGATTGTGGGAATTTGGGAAATGCTGACAATCTGTTTTAATATTTTGTTAATAAAATCAAGTTGAACCGCAAACCAAATTTTGTCCCCCTTTGTCTGCATCACCAACAAGAATACTGAAGGAAAGTTGAGTTTAATTACATTGTGTTACGAATGTTCATCTGGTTGATCAGTGGAAATTAAAAGCCATGTCACACAACAGGCAGAGTCAATCTTTAGCTGAGTAGAAGTTCAGCAGAGAGAAACAGACTTACTTTGTGATATAATAGGTAATTCCTGTCCCATTGATCTATTAACTGCAGGGAACTTTCAGATACGTGGTATCTTTAGAGCAATTAAATATCCTCCCAAGATATATGCTTTCACTCTCAACTGAAGATGCTAAGAGCATTAACCAATAAATCAATGCCAAGCCAGTTGAAGTATTACACTTGGCACATCATCATCGCTGTAATTGCAGAATGCAGCATAACCTATTCCATCTTCTAACCTACTGACAGCCTACTTTTCAGAAGTCTCCTTACACGACTCTGAAAACAAATTAAAAGAAACCAATTAAACCAAATAAGCACAAATTAAAATGTCCCAGTCATTTAAAAAGGCTCTGTAACAAAAGTCAAAATCTCCCATGAAAGCTTACACTTACAGAGTCACAGAGTTGTACAGATCCTTCGCTCCAACTCGTCCATGCCAACCAGATATCCGAAAGTTATCTAGTCCCACAAACCAGCATTTGGTCCATATCCCTCTGAAGCCTTCTTATTCATGTCCCCATCCAGGTGCCTTTTAAATGTTACAGAGTCTTAGAGTTATACAGCACAGAAACAGACCCTTTGGTCCAACTCGTCTATGCCGACCTGATATCCTGAATTAATCTAGTCCGACTTGCCAGCATTTGGCCCATATCCCTCTAAACCCACCCTGTTCATATACCCCCATCCAGATGCCTTTTAAATGTTTTGGAGGAGCCGGTGTTAGACTGGGGTGGACAAAGGTGCTACCTGAGCTGCATGTCAATATTTCCTGATTTTATTGCAGATTTCCAGCATTTGTGGGATTTATCTTTTGTATAATTTTTTTACGTAAGAATAGTGGAGACTTGAAAACATTGAATGGGACTTTTGATCATTAACCTCTTGGGAATTGTCTGCTATTGAATGATTTGATTCAGACTTTAGACAAGGTGCAATCATGACAATGTCTGTGGGATTATACTTATTATATATCAAGGAACAGCTCATCAAATAAGGCAATCCTCTGAAACATATGAATTCTCACCTCAAGTTTGGGGAGAAAGGTATAAAAGATCAGTATTAGATGGGGTGAGATCTGATCAACTTCAGAACAAGTTTGATCTTAAAACTACAATTCTACAGTGAAAGTGAAATATTGCGAAGTGTATGGTTAATTGTCCATGATATTTGTTCCTCCTTATTTAATTTCTTTCAGTATCTGTAGAGTAATTTATAAACATATATTTAAGAACCATTGTCATGCATTATTTTGGTAATTTTATAATTTGCCATTACTTTCTCTTCAGCTTATTCAAGGAGAGTGTTTATTACAGTGAGTGATACCACACAGTATTTCAATTGCACTGAATTGGTTTTGAAAGATAACTCAATAAATGCAGGTTGATGCTGTCGATGGTTCCTGTCAATATATTTCGTTGACCTGTTCAGACGTGTTATGATGTTAAGTCTTAGGCAGAAAGAGGGAGAAGGTATAAGTAAGGTTCAAGAAACTGAAGACAGACAGAGCCCTGGAGATAACAGGAATGAACTCAAACTCGGAAATAGAGAATTTGAAGGGACCATGCGATGTTGATGGAAAACAGGATTAAGGAACCTCCAAGGCATTTTACAGAGGGATAATAAGCAACAGGTCGCCAGGGAAAGGGTATGTCTTCTCAGAGCAAAGGAGGGAATTTACACATGGAGCCGGAGGAAGTGGGTGAGGTTCTTAATGAATAAAGTGCATTGGTATTTCCAAAGGATTCTGGGTAGTCCAAGATGGAGGACGGGAAAAAGTTGTGACTGTAAGAGCTGCCCCTTTTTTGAGGCATTTTAGGTGTTGGGGGTGATTTCCTCAAATTCCAGGAGCAGCAATTACTGTTTTATTCTGCAACTTTGGAGAAAAAAACCTCAAAACAACGGCACTTTTAAAAGGAAGAAAATCAGACAAAGAAAGTGAGTACATGGTCAGGAGGGCGGGAGGGAAGAAACCTACACTGCTCACTGATATGGATAGGAAGGGTCGAGAGGGATATGGGCCCAGTGTGGGCGAATGGGACGGGATTAGATTAGGATATGTGGGCGGCATGGACGGGTTGGAGCGAAGGGTCTGTTTCCATGCTGTACATCTCTATGACTCTATGACATGGTGGATGGTGAGTCTTGTATATTGATATTCTAGAGCATATCAATATTAAAAAGGAGGTGTTGGGTGTTTTGAAAAGCATTAAGGTAGACAAGTCCCCAAGACCTGATGGAATCTATCATAGAATCCTGAAAGAGGCAGGTGTGGAAATTGCTCCGGATTTGTGCAAAATATTTGTATCCTTTATAGTCCCAGGAGAATTCCCAGAGGACTGCAGAATACCCAATGTTGTTTCGTTCTTTAAGAATGGCAACAAGAATAATTCAGGAAATTAAAGGCCAGATTGGCTTCCTGTTATTCATTGCTTGGACATCACTGTCTGTGCCTGGATGGTACCCTCTGGAAGTCACTCTGTAAAGATCTCCACCCCTCTACCTTGGGGTTTCAGGATCTCAAGGTGTTCCTCTCTTTGGCCAAGGTTTTGGTCCATGTGTAATGGTTTCCTGAATGTGGTTCCTGTGAAGTGCCTTGTGCCATGAAAAGGGATCCCTACATGCAGGCTGTAGTTGGGTTGAAGTGTTATGGAGAGCAGGCAGGAAAGTGGAGTTGAGGCCGAGATGAGATCAGCCATGATCGTGTGGAATGACAAAGCAGGCTCGAGGAGCTGAATTGCCGAATTTTTAAGATCTTCGGAGCACAAACAAAGACAGAGCTATCAATTGTCGTGGGTGGCTCACATGGTATCTCACCTCAGATGCATCATGAAGAGGGTGTCCATGTTCAAAGCCAGGGGTTGTGAGTTCATATCCCATTTGGGCTGTTATGTTTTTAAACATGAACTCTGATCAGCACCCTGTGTCTGTTTGATATCAATTCCAGTTAATAAGGGGAGATGGTGGTGCAGTGCTAGACCTGGAGTAGGAATCCAGAACACCAAGTTCATGGTGTGGGGGAGATGGACTGTAATCCCACCATACAAGGTGGTGAAATCTCAGCTCAGGAGGAGCTTTGTCTGATGATAACCATATATTGCTATTGAGGTTTGTCAGGAACCTAACTGGTTCCATATTCTCCTTTCAGGAAGAAAACCTGGTGAGACTACAGACCCACAGCAATGTGGTTGACTCACCCTCTGGGCAATAAACGCTGGCCTAGTCAGAAACATATCGCATTCCTTCCCTGTAGCTCGGTCACAATCCTGGAACACCCTCCATTGATTCATTGTAGGTTTACCTCCAACAAATGGTCAAAAATCACACCACACCAGGTTATAGTCCAACAGGTTTATTTGAAAACACGAGCTTTCGGAGCATTGCTCCTTCATCAGGTGTAATGAGAGAGGAGGCATCAGACACAGAATGTACAAGTAAAATATCAATGGGTCATACAAGTGATGTAAATGTATGGAACAAATCCAAAATGGCCGACTCCCTCCTGTTAAATCTTCAATCAGTTCGAAAGGAGATACAGGCAGCACATGGATTGCAGTGGTTCAAAAAGATAGCTCCCCATCACCTTTCAGGGGAAACTAGGGAGAGGCAATAAATGTTGATCTAGCCAGCAATGTTCACGCCCTAGAAATGAATAAAAACAATCCCACAATGGAGTAAACTGCCAGGGAAAAAGTCATAGTGTAATGACTTGAAAACATCAAGTCCCAACTTTGGATGGTTTCTATTATTATGTTTTACATGATCATCCAAAACTCACCAGTCATTGACATAAAGGTTATGATTTGGAGGAGCCGGTGTTAGACTGGGTCGGACAACGTTACAAATCAGACAGCACCAGGTTATAGTCCAACAGGTTTATTGGGAAACACTAGCCTTCGATGCACTGCTTTTTCATCATGTGGTTGTGGAGCAGGATAGTAAAACACTGAAGTTTTAGCAACAGGATTGCAGTGTCATGGCATGTAATATTAAACAAATTGAGCTGAAGTCTTTCATCTTTTAGAATGATCATGTTCGTTTCAGTTCCTTGTTATGTACATCCCAGACCTTTGTTAAAGTTACATTCTCAAGAGAGTTTTAACAATCGGTGCCATCTCAGCTCAGATAATGCATTGAAGATGTGGGATTAAAATATGTCTGTGTCCCAATGTTCGCTCAAACTGATTCTATTTCTAAAGTGGCATTTACAGAATCTTACATGGTTTTATGCAGTTTTTGAGAAAAACTAAAGATAATTCTGAACGTACAAATTCACCACACAAACGTATATGTGTGTGCGTGCAGGGGAGACCGAGTGAGTGTGTGCATTTGGGTGTGCGTGGGATGGGGCGATGATGTGAGTGTCTGTGAGAGTGTGTGTATGTGTATGTGTTTGAGTGTAATGGGGTATACATCTGTGAAAAGGTGTGTGTGTGGGTGGGAGTGTGGGAGTGTGTATGTGTATTGTGTGACAGGATGAGTGTGTGTGTGTGTGTGTGTGTGTGTGTGTGTGAGTGTGTGTGTGTGTGTGTGTATGTAGTGGGGTCAGCTGTAGTGTGACATAAACCCAAGGTCCCAGTTGAGGCCATCCCCATGGGTACCAAACATGGCTATCAGCCTCTGCTCGGCCACTTTTCGTTGTTGCCTGTCCCAAAGCCCACCTTGGAGGATGGTTACCTGAAGGATTGAGGTTGAAAGTACCTGATCGTTGAAGTGATCTCCGACTGGGAGGGAACACCTCTGTTTGGTGATTGTTACGCGGTGCCCATTCATCTGTTGCCGTAGCCTCTGCTTGGTCTCACCAATGTACCATGCATTGGGCATCCTTCCCTGCAGCGTATGAGAGAGAAAACGTTGGCCGAGTCACATGAGTACCTGCCGCGTACATGGTGTGAGATGTCCCCATGTGTAATGGCGGTATCCATGGCGACACTCTGACACGTTTTACAGTGTCTGCTGTGACAGGGTTGTTTGGTGTTGTCCTGAAGGCCGGGCAGTTTGCTGTGAACAATGGTCTGTTTAAGGTTTGGTGGATGTTTAAAGGTGAGAAGTGAAGGGATGGTGAAGGTCTTGGCGAGGTGCTCATCCTCATCGATAATGTGTTGCAGGCTGTGGAGAATGTGACATAGTTTCTCAGCTCCTGGTAAGTACTGGATAATGAAGGGGACCCTGTTGGTTGCAGCTCGTGTCTGTCTCCTGAGGAGGTCATTGCAGTTTCTCCCTGGGGCATGTCAGAACTGGCGATTGATGAGTTAAGCATCGTATCACATTCTTATCAGGGCATCCTTGTGTACTTCCAAGTGCCCCTCACATTCCCCCTCACCTGAACAGATCCTGTGTAAGTGTACGGCTTGTACAGAGGGGACGGCTGTTTTAATATGTTGAGGGTGGGTTTGTGGTTGAGTGAGGTGCTGTGGTGTCCATCCTTGATGGAGATGCATGTGTCCAAGAATGAGACAGATACTAAACAGGAGTCCATGGTGAGTTTGATGGTGGGATGAAACTCGTGAAATGTTGGTGAACATAAATGTTGGGAGAGTGCAGCATTGTTCTGACATGAACACAACCAAGGTTGAGGGGATCAATTCTCCTGACATGGCCCCAGAAGCACGTGTTGTCCCAGTGACCTAACAGCTCCATCTCTGATCTTCTAAGCTACTGCCTGTGGTTTACATCCCTTCTGGGGATACTTTCAATTTAAACATTCTCTCCAATTAAAACCCTCTCACTGCATTATCTCCATTCAAATTAAGTTAATCTCTGACCTAATGTCTTTAAAAATCTGCATGGCTGCTTTGAGATCATCGAACTGTACAAACATTGAGCTTGCTTGACCTCTATACTGTCCTGTTGGCATTTAACAGGAAAGCTGGGAATTTGTCTTGCAAACGTTTCCTCCCCTGTCTAGGTGACATCCTCAGTGCTTGGGAGCCTCCTGTGAAGCACCTCTGTGCAGTTTCCTCCGGCATTTATCGTGGCCTGTCTCTGCCGCTTCCGGTTGTCAGTTCCAGCTGTCCGCTGTAGTGGCCGGTATATTGGGTCCAGGTCGATGTGTTTGTTGATAGAGTCTGTGGATGAGTGCCATGCCTCTAGGAATTCCCTGGCTGTTCTCTGTTTGGCTTGTCCTATAATGGTAGTGTTGTCCCAGTCGAATTCATGTTGCTTGTGTTCTGCGTGTGTGGCTACTAAGGATAGCTGGTCGTGTCGTTTCGTGGCTAGTTGGTGACACCTTTGTAATAATTAAAAACACAGAAATAGAGAACACACACCAGATCATCAACGCCACACTCACAGGAATCCAATTCACTAGAGAGGAAGAAAAGGACAACCAACTCCCATTCCTAGACGTGATGGTACAGAGAACACCGAACGGTGAATTCACCACAAAGATTTACAGGAAAGCCACACACACAGACCAAGTCCTAAACCATGAAAGCAACCACCCCAACACACACAAACAAAGTTGCATCAAGACACTATTCAAAAGGGCCACAACACATTGCAGCACACCAGAACTACAAAAAGAGGAAGAGGAACACCTATACAAGGTATTCGCCAAAAACAGATACCCTCGCAATTTCATCAACAGATGCCTAAGGGAGAGACAACGGAACGACGACATGCCGCAACCCAAAGGACTAGCCTCACTACCATACATCAGGAGCATTTCTGAACTGACAGTCAGACTACTGCGACCACTAGGACTCATAACAGCACACAAACCAACAGCCACGCTCAGACAACAACTCATCAGAACGAAGGACCCGATACCCAACGTGAGCAAAACCAATGTAGTGTACAAAATCCCATGCAAGGACTGTACAAAACACTACATCGGACAAACAGGAAGACAGCTAACGATTCGTATCCATGAACACCAACTAGCCACGAAACGACACGACCAGCTATCTTTAGTAGCCACACACGCAGAAGACAAGCAACATGAATTCGACTGGGACAACACTACCATTATAGGACAAGACAAAAAGAGAACAGCCAGGGAATTCCTAGAGGCATGGCACTCATCCACAGACTCTATCAACAAACACATCGACCTGGACCCAATATACCGGCCACTGCAGCGGACAGCTGGAACTGACAACCGGAAGCGGCAGAGACAGGCCACTATAAATGCCGGAGGAAACAGCACAGAAGTGTTTCACAGGAGGCTCCCAAGCACCTGAGGATGTCACCTAGACAGGGGACGAAACGTTTGTAAGACAAATTCCCAGCTCGACGAACAGAACCACAACAACTAGCACCCGAGCTACAAATCTTCTCCCAAACTCATTTAACAGGAAAAAATGCAGGTGAAATAAAGTTATTCCACACTCAATAATTTATATTTACATTCAATGAGTTGGACCAAGATAACAGTAATCCTAAAGGTGGAAGATTCATTGAAAATATTTGATTTGCAAGTAATGATAGACACAGTGAAAAGTTTTATCTTGTGAGCAATACAGGCAGCTCACAGAGTTAAGTAACATAGATAAGTAAACAATAGGGAAACAGCAGCAGGAACAACAACACAGGTACAGGCAAATATTGAGAGTCTGTGAGACCGTTCAGTATTCTAACAACAGTAGGGTAGAAACTGTTTCAAAACCGGTTGGTGCGTGTGTTCAGGCTTCTGTACCTTCTCCCCGATGGTAGAGGTTGGAGAAAAACATTGCCAGGGTGGGATGGATCTTTGAGAATGCTGGAGACCTTTCCTTGACAGTGGGCCTGGGAGATGGATTCTATAGATGGGAGGTTGACCTTTGTGATTGTCTGGGCCGAGTTCACCACTCTCTGTAACCATCTCCGATCTTGAATGGTACAGTTGCCAAACCAGGTAGTGATACATCCAGACAGAATGCTGTCGATGGTGCACCTATAAACGTTGGCAAGGGTATTCTCTGTCAGTAATATCCGATGTTCTGGAGGGATCAGTGTTGAAGGGTTGGTTTGTTGATGAGAGTGTGATGAGAGCTGGCTTCCAAAAGCAACCTCTCCAACCGTACTCTCAGGAATCTCGTCCCCATCCAGAAACAGCAGCCACTTGATGACCACCTTCAACATTCAATCCTGCAGATCCTCGAAAATCTTGTGCAAGATCATGTTGGATACCACTGACCATCAACTGAATGCAGAGATGGGGATTTTTCCAAAATAGATTAGAAATAAAGGATAAGCCACAGAGACACCCCAGATGGGACTTGAACCCACAACCTCTGGCATTGGAGGCCAGTGCCTTATCCATTAGGCCACTGGGGCCCCACATGCAGGTTGCCAATGGCAGCCTTTAAATACTGCACCCTGACCTCTCATAGTGTGTGTTTCTGAGTGTGAGATGCTTACTGATTGTTTTTTACCCCTTCCATCTCATGCTAAATTGTTGGCTGCTTGATAAATTGATCCCGCCTCCCATTTCTGCCCAAATGGACAGATGAAAAATCAACCAAACTCCAACTTTCTGGATTAGTGGTGCTGGAAGAGCACAGCAGTTCAGACAGCATCCAAGTAGCTTCGAAATCGACGTTTCGGGAAAAAGGGCTTTTGCCCAAAATGTCGATTTCGAAGCTACTTGGATGCTGCCTGAACTGCTGTGCTCTTCCAGCACCACTAATCCAGAATCTGGTTTCCAGCATCTGCAGTCATTGTTTTTACCACCTTCAAACTCCAACTTTGCACATCTCAAGTCTGAGGAAAATGGAGCAGACAGGAAAATAGCCAAGGGCTCAATGTTATTTTGTGCAGCACTTTCAAGATATTTGCAGTTACTGGGGAAGGAGGAAGTGGAGATGTTGCAAAAAGTTGCATTGAGGACAAATCAACACAATCTTAGCGGGCATTCAGCCCATTGTGGCTGTGCTGTCTCTTTCAGACAATTCACCCCAAGATCTCCCAAATCTCGGAATTGCCTTGTGCAAGTTTCTATTAAACAGCATTTGCCATAATCTCAACACAGGCACAATGATTTTTAACAGAGTAGTTTAAAAATCCAGTCAATTTGGATTGAGATGAAGTTGACATGGGATGAAAATCAGCCACTGCAAAGAGCAGGCTTAAAAATGAAATCCCAGATTTCAGAGGCCAGTGCCATAGCCATTAGGCCACGAGGGCACTATATTGGCAGACTACTGAAAACAGTTGACCTCAAATGAGTGTGACAGCCAAGCACACTCCCAGATCAGTGACAACACACTGAGGGATGCACTAAAGTTTCGGGCAGCTGCTGCCAAGGTGTAACAGGGAAACAACACAGTCTCAGGTCTTTCTGACAAATGATCACATCGTCCTTTCAGTTCTCAGACCCTCTTGGTGCCTGACACTGAACAGAGATCGTTCACTGCCCAAGTACAAAATGCCTTTCTTTCCACAACGATACAGAAGGTTTGAGAAATGTCAATATTCCAATGGTTTGTTGGTTCTTTTCTCTCTGCATAGACTGTACACAATTGATTTAGAACCTTTGTATGCATTTCCAAATAATGTTACAAACTGTTTCAATACTTTGTGAACAAAATCAAGTTGAAACGCAAATCAAATTTAGTCTCCCTTTGTCCCCATCACCAACAAGAATACTTGAGTAAAGTTGTGAGGAATTCATCAGATCAATGAGACTCCAGGAATTCTTCCAAGATGTCAGCAATGATCCCAATGAGCCAACCAACGAACGGGAACAGTCATCAGAGAGATCCATCGTGGAGCGACCAAAGAAGGAGTCAATTTGTATCCCTGCGGAGGGCCGCTGTCCTGGCCTTGAGATGTATGCTCAACCGTCAGGAGATGGGTGAATGTCAGATTTAAAAATCTCACAACACCAGGTTAGAGTCGAACATGTGGAAGCTCTAGGTTTCGGAGCACTGCTTCTTCATCAAGTGGTTGTGGAGAATAAGATTGCAAAACGCAGAATTTATAGCAAATGTTTACAGTGTGATGCAACTGAAATTGTATCTTGAGAAATTGTATCTGGATTGTTTGTGAAGTCTCTCATCTTTTAGAATGGCCAGGTTGGTTTTCGTTCTTTCATATGTAAATTGCAAATCTTTTATTAAAAGTTACATTCTCAAGTGAACTTTAACAATTGGTGTCGTGTCGGCCCAGATGATGCATTGAAGGTGTGAGCTCCCCTGTGTGAGGCTGTCTGTGCCACAATGGTCAGACTGATTCTAATCTAAAAAACAGATTTACAGCATCTCACATGATTCATACAGTTTTTGAGCAAAGTAAAATATAATTCTGTCAGTACAAGTTAATCACACAAACTTATATGTGTGTGTGTGTATATGTGTGTGAGTATATTTATGTGTGTGTGTGTATATGTGTGTGTGTGTGTGTGTATATGTGTGTGTGTATGTGTGTGTGTATGTGTGTGTGTGGGTGTGTATGTGCGTGTGTATATGTGTGTATTTGTGTGTATATGTGTGTGTATGTGTGTGTATGTGTGTGTATGTGTGTGTGTATGTGTTTGCGCATATGTGTGTATATGTGTGTGTGTATATATTTTTGTGTGTGTGTGGGTGTGTGGGTGTGGGTGTGTATGTGTTTGTGTGTATATGTGTGTATATATGTGCGTGTGTATGTGTATGTATGTGTGTGTGCATATGTATGTGTGTGTATGTGCGTGTGTGTGTATGTGTATTTTTGTGTGTGTATGTGTGTGTATATGTGTGTGCATGTATGCATGTGTTTGTGTGTATGTGTGTATTGTGTGTGTATATGTGTGTGTTTGGGTGTGTGTGTGTGGGAGTGTATGTGTGTGTGTATGTGTATGTGTGGTGTATGTGTATGTGTGTATGTATGTGTGTATGTGTGTGCATATGTGTGTGTGTACATGTGTGTATTGGTGTGTGTATGTGTGTGTGCATGTGTGTGTATGTGTGTGTGCATATGTATATGTCTGTGTGTATATATGTGTGCGTGTGTGCGTATGTTTGTGTGTCTTTATGTGCATGTGTATGTGCATAGAACATAGAACATAGAACATAGAACATAGAACATAGAACAATACAGCACAGAACAGGCCCTTCGGCCCACGATGTTGTGCCGAACATTTGTCCTAGCTTAAACACCAATCCATGTACCTATCCAATCGCTGCTTAAAGGTCACCAATGATTCTGACTCTGCCACTCCCACAGGCAGCGCATTCCATGCCCCCACCACTCTCTGGGTAAAGAACCTACCCCTGACATTCCCCCCTATACCTTCCACCCTTCACCTTAAATTTATGTCCCCTTGTGCGTGTGTGTGTATGTGTATGTGTATGTGTGTGTGTGTGTGTATGTATGTGTTTGCGTGTGTGTGTATGTGGGTGTGCATGTGTGTGTGTGTATGTGGGTGTGTAGTTGAATGGGGTCACCTGTAATGTCCCAGTTGAGGCCATCTCCATTGTTACCAAACTTGGTGGTCAGCCTCTGCTCGGCCACTTTTCATTGTTGCCTGCCCCGAAGTCCCCCTTGGAGGAAGGGCCGAGGTCGAATGTCCCGAATTGCTGAAGTGTTCTCTGACTGGGAGGGAACACTCCTGTCTGTTGACACTCAGAACAGCCCCACCTCCCCACCCCATACACGCACGCGCACACACACGCACACAAACACGCGCGCACACATGCACACACACACGTGTACACGCACACACACACACATACAGACACACACGCGCACACACATGTACACACACGTATACACACATACACACACACGCACACACACACACACACGTATACACACATACACACACGCGCGCACACACACACACACATACACGCACACACACACACACTCACATGAGCGCACACACACGCGCACAGACACACAAGCACATATAAGTTTGTGGGGTGAATTTGTATTTGCAGAACTACATTTTACTTTGCTCAAAAACTGCATGAACTACAGAGCTAAGGAGAGAATTGTGGCAGTTCCCAGAATCAGGTGACTCAGTGGTTATCCCTACTGCCTCACAATACCAGAGTCCCAGGTTCAATTCCAGCCTGAGATAACTGCTTGTGTGGAGTTTGCACATTGCTCTGGTTTCCTCCCACAGTACAAAGGTGAATTGGCCATGTTAAATTGCCCATAGTGTTACCTGTTTCCACACTGTCGGTAGTCTAATCCAGGGGAAGGATCTGAAGGCCCGAATTTACGAGAGCTCTAAGCTCATGCCTTTCCAAGACTTCTCAGCGGTGGGAAACCAGAAAAGAAAACCTTACGATGATGAGCCTAAGACATAGGAATGGAAGTAAGGCCATTCAGCCCATCGGGTCCACCCCGCCATTCAATGGTGAATGATGGGCATTTCAACGCCACTTGGTGGCACTCTCATCGTCACCCTTAATTCCTTGCGTGATCCAGAATTTATCAATCTCTGCCCTGAAGACAATTAACATCCTGGCCTCTGCTGTGCTCCACGGCAATGAATTCCACAGGCCCACCACTCTCTGCCTGAAGAAATGTCTCCTCATTTCCGTTCTAAATTGACCCCCCTCTAATTCTCAGGCTGTGCCCATGGGTCCTGATGGAAACACATTCCCAGCATCCACCCTTTCTAAGCCATGCATTATCTAGTAAATTTGTATTCGATCTCCCCTCAACCTTCTAAACTCTAATCAATACAATCCCAGGATCCTCAGCTGTTCATTGTATGTTAAGCCTCCAATTCCAGGGACCATCTGTGTGAATCTCCGCTGGACATGCTCCAGTGCCAGTATATCCTTCCTGAGGTGTGGAGCCCAAAATTGGATACAGTATTTCAAATGGGGCCTAACCAGAGCTTTATAAAGTCTCAGAAGGACATCGCTGCTTTTACATTCCAACCCTCTTGAGATAAATGGCAACATTACATTTGTTTTCTTAACCACAGACTCAACCTGCAAGTCAACCTTTAGAGATTCCTGGACTATCATTCCCAGATTCCTTTGTACTTTGGCTTTATGAATTTTCTCACTGTTTAAAAAATAGTCCATGCCTGTATTCCTTTTTCAAAAGTGCAAGTCCGAGCATTTGCTCAGGTTGAATTTCATAAGCCATTTCCTGGACCAGTCTCCTAAACTGTCTAAATCTTTCTGCAGCCTCCCCACCTCCTCAGAACAACCTGCTTGTCTGCCTAACTTTGCATCATCGGTGAACTTCACCAGAATGTCCCCCAGTCCCTTCATCCAGATCATTAATATATAAAGTGAACAGCTGCGGCCCCAACACTGAACCCTATGGGACACCACTTGTCACCAGCTACCATTCCAAGAAAGAACCTTTTATCCCAACTCTCTGCCTTCTGTCAGACAGCCAATTCCCAATCCATGCCAATAGCTCACCTCGAACACCATGGACGCTCACCTTACTCAGCAGTCTCCCGTGAGGCACCTTATCAAAGGCCTTTTGGAAATCTAGGTAGATAACATCCACTGGGTTTCCCTGGTCTAACCTACTTGTTACCTCTTCAAAGAATTCTAACAGGTTTGTCAGGCATGACCTTCTCTTACTAAATCCATGCTGACTTGTTCTAATCCAACCCTGCACTTCCAAGAATTTAGAAATCTCATCCTTAATGATGGATCCTAGAATTTAACCTATAACCGAGGTTAGGCTAACCGGCCTATAATTTTCCATCTTTTATCTTGATCTTTTCTTGAACAAGGGGTTTACAACAGTAATTTTCCAATCATCTGGGAATTTCCCTGACTCCAGTGATTTTTGAAAGATTGAAAATAGCCTCGACTATTTCTTCAGCCACCTCCCTCAGAACTCTCGGATGTAGACCATCGAGGCCGGGAGATTTATCAATTTTTAGACCTTTTAGCTTTTCGAGCACTTCCTCTTTTGTAATGGCTACCATATTCAAATCTGCCCCCTGACTCCCCTTAATTGTTAGGATAATGCTCATGTCTTCCACTGTGAAGATTGACACAAAGTATTTACCAAGTTCTTCAGCCATTTCCTTATCTCCCTTCACGAACCGTCCTGCATCAATTTGGAATGGCCCAATTCCTCCTTTTGCCTCCCGTTTGTTTCTTATTTATTGAAAGAAACTTTAACAATCATTTCTAATATTACTGGCTAGCTTCCCTTCATATTTGATCCTCTCCTTCCTATTTCTATGTCTTTGTTATCCTCTGTTTGTTTTTGTCGTCTCCCCAATCTTCTGATTTCCCAGTGCTCTTGGCCACTTTGTAGGCTCTCTCTTTCCCTATGATACATTTCCTGACTTCCTTTGTCAGCCCTGGCTGTTTAATTCCCACCCCCTGACGGATAATGTTTCTGCCAAGACAAGACTGAGGGAGTTTGGGATCCAGTACTCTCTGAGGTATCCGGCGCTGCTCCGATAACCTTACATGGATCCGTACATCTCTTTGATACATCGGAGAAGGCAAGAGACTTTGTGGACAAATTAACCGAATCTGAACAATTTAGTATCTACAAATAGTGTTGTTTGGTTATGTCTTTGTTGTTTTTTAAAAAAACCGAGGAAGTCAAGTTGGAGCGTTCTTTTCCTTGTTTTCCCTATTGGTAATAATCCGGTTTAAACTGTGTTTGGTGGCGGTTGAGATGTGTACTTTCAATTTCTAAGTGTAGTTATACCAGAGGATGGGTGGGGTATTTACCCCAACGATCTTAAATGTTTTTTCTCTTTGTTGTGGTTCTGTTCGCCGAGCTGGGAATTTGTCTTGCAAACGTTTCGTCCCCTGTCTAGGTGACATCCTCAGTGCTTGGGAGCCTCCCGTGAAGCGCTTCTGTGCTGTTTTCTCTGATATTTATAGTGGCCTGTCTCTGCCACTTCCGGTTGTCAGTTCGAGCTGTCCACTGTAGTGGCCGGTATATTGGGTCTGGTCGATGTGTTTGTTGATAGAGTCTGTGGATGAGTGCCATGCCTCTCAGAATTCCCTGGCTCTTCTCTGTTTGGCTTGCCCTATAATGGTAGTGTTGTCCCATTCGAATTCATGTTGCTTGTCATCTGTGTGTGTGGCTACTAAGGATAGCTGGTCGTGTTGTTTCGTGGCTTTCTGTGTGTGTGGCTTTCCTGTAAACCTTTGTGGTGAATTCTCCGCTCGGTGTTCTCTGTACCATCAAGTCTAGGAATGGGAGTTGGTTATCCTTTTCTTCCTCTCGAGTGAATCGGATTCCTGTGAGTGTGGCGTTGATGATCTGGTGTGTGTTCTCTATTTCTGTGTTTTTAATTATTATGAAGGTGTCATCCATGTATCTGACCCAGAGTTTGGGTTGAAGTTGTGGTAAGACTGTTTGTTCTAACCTTTGCATTACTGCTTCTGTTATGAGCCCAGAGATCGGGGAGCCCATGGCTGTTCCGTTAATTTGTTTGTATATTTGGTTTTTGAATGTGAAGTGTGTTGTGAATTCACCACAAAGGTTTACAGGAAAGACACACACACAGACCAAGTCCTAAACTATGAAAGCAACCACCCCAACACACACAAACGAAGTTGTATCAAGACACTATACAAAAGGGCCACAACAAACTGCAGCACTCCAGAACTGCAAAAAGAGGAAGAGGAACACCGAGACAAAGTATTCGCCAAAAATGGATACCCTCGCAATTTCATCAACAGATGCCTAAGGGAGAGACAACGGAACGAGGACGTGCCGCAACCCAAAGGATTAGCCACACTACCATACATCAGGAGCATTTCCGAACTGACAGCCAGACTACTGCGACCACTAGGACTCATAACAGCACACAAACCAACAGCCACTCTCAGACAACGACTCACCAGAACAAAGGACCCAATACCCAACATGAGCAAAACCAATGTAGTGTATAAAATCCCATGCAAGGACTGCAGAAAACACTACATCGGACAAACAGGAATACAGTTAACGATCCGTATCCACAAACACCAACGAGCCACGAAACGACACGACCAGCTATCCTTAGTAGCCACACACGCAGAAGACAAGCAACATGAATTCGACTGGGACAACACTACCATTATAGGACAAGACAAAAAGAGAACAGCCAGGGAATTCCTAGAGGCATGGCACTCATCCACAGACTCTATCAACAAACACATCGACCTGGACCCAATATACCGGCCACTGCAGCGGACAGCTGGAACTGACAACCGGAAGCGGCAGAGACAGGCCACTATAAATGCCGGAGGAAACATCACAGAAGTGTTTCACAGGAGGCTCCCAAGCACCTGAGGATGTCACCTAGACAGGGGACGAAACGTTTGTAAGACAAATTCCCAGCTCGACGAACAGAACCACAACAACGAGCACCCGAGCTACAAATCTTCTACCAAACTTTGAGTTTTTTCTCTGTATTCATATTGCTATTCTATGGTATATTTACTTTCTATTCTGCTTATGTTTGTGGTACGGCTCTAGCTAGAAGGAGGGAAACTGTTTGGGATGGCTAGATGCCCACTTATGGGCAGTTTGGGATGGGTAGTTGCCCACTTTGGGCAGGAGATGAGTTCCCCTATTCAGCGCCATTGGCACTTTATATGGTGGTTTGTATTGCTTTTAATCTTTGATAGTTTTGTAGGTTTGTTAAATGTAGTGGTTTCAGTTTATGTAGTTTTTATATTTGATGGATCATATGACCCTAAGGCTCAGTGATTTGTGGTTCGAGTTCCTCCTCTCTGGAATTTAAATGTTCCTGCAGAAGGTTATGGCTAATGACTTGATTAAATGGTGAACCTGGAATATCAAGGGAATTCGAGGAGAAAGTGAGGACTGCAGATGCTGGTGATCAGAGCTGAAAATATGTTGCTGGAAAAGCACAGCAAGTCAGGCAGCATCCAAGGAACAGGAGAATCGACGTTTCGGGCATCAGCCCTTCTTCAGGAATCAAGGGAAGTCACTCACCAATTAAGAGGAAGAAGGTACTTTTGAGTCTTAGAAAGGAGAAAGTGGATATTCCTTTGTTACAGGAGACACACTTGGATGACAGGGAGCATTTGAAACTACAGCAGAATGGCCTTGATTGGGTTTACTTCACATCATTTAATACCAGAAGTAGGGGAGTGGCTGTATTGGTGAGGAGGAATCTCCAGGTTAAGTTACGAGAGTGCGTTAAAGACACACACACAGGAGGTTTGTAATTCTTATAGCCTTGATAGATGGGAAAAATATGGTGTTTAAATGTTTATTGCCCTCCAGTGCATCCCCTCAAGTTTTTGTTTTCTAAATTGATCAGTCTTGTGTCCTGGCATATCATTATAGGGGGAGATTTTAACTGTCTCATGGATCCCACAGTACAGAGGTTGCCCAAAGGCCCCCCCCCACACCCGATCCCCTCTGTATAAACTAAACAATTAGTGGATCTGTGTGTGGAGTGAGGGTTGGTGGACATCTGGAGGTGTCTCCACCCTACAGGCAGGGATTTTACGGTTTTCTTTCCCAATCCACACAGATGTCACACCAGGATTGATTTTTTTCCAATCCCCGTGACAACCCTGGACTTGGTGGCACCTTGTACGATCGGTAATATTACCATCTCTGATCACACTCCAGTGTACCTGTTGGTTAAGATTAAGGACGTTACAGTGGGTCCAAGGCACTGGCAAATAGATCCCTTTATCCTCAAGGATAATACGTTTGTGGAGCATTTCTCTTGGGAATTTTGGGCGTTCCTAGACATTAACTCACGCTTGGTTAGTAGCCAATCCTTCCTTTCGGAAATTGCCAAAGCCTATGCCAGTGGGTCAGTTATTTCCTACTCTGCCAGTAGGAGGCGGAAGAAGGGTGAGCAGCAACGTCTCCTCGAAGCATAGTTGAAGGCAGCTGAGAAGGCCTACTTTGACAGGCCCTTGTTGGTCAAGTTACAGAGGATTACGGCGCTGCGGTCTGCTTTGAATTCCGTGCTCATGCAGACAGCAAAGAATGAGCTTACTTTTGCAAAGCAAAGGTTATATGATCATGGTGACAGGTCTGGTAAATACTGAGCATATCTCACAAGGAAAAGGAGAGCCCCTCAAGCCATTACGGTGATTAGGGAAGGGTCTGGGAACCGAACGTGTGACTCCAAAAAGATTAATGTGTCATTCCAGAGATTTTACTCTGAGTTATATCAATCTAAGGTTTGTGAGGAGGGTAGGGCCAAAATGGAGGCTTTATTCAAGGATCTGGAGCTCCCGGGTGTGACCCCTGAACAAGGGTCTTTTCTCAATGTCCCGTTATCAGAGCAAGAGGTGCAGGAGTCTGTGAAGCAGCTTCAGAGTGGAAAGGCACCCGGTCCTGATGGACTTCCCAGCGAATTCTAGAAGGAATTTATAAACATATTGTCAGGCCCGATGTTCAACATGTTTAATGACCCATACAGCCATGATTGTCTCCCGCCATCACTGACAGTGGCCAATATTTCGCTTGTTCTTAAAAAAAGGAAGGTCCCGGGGGACTGTGCTTTGTACAGGCCCATTTCACTCTTAAATGTGGACTTTAAAATCCTCTCTAATACTCTTGTGTTAAGGCTGGAGACTGTGTTACCTTCTATTGTTAAAGAGGACCAGACGGGCTTCATAAAGGGCCGCAGATCCTCCAATAATGTTAGGAGGCTGCTTAATGTAATTCAAGTGTGTCAACAACAGTCAATATAGGGATTGGTGATTTCTCTAGATACAGAGAAGGCGCTTGACCGAGTTGAGAGGCCGTACCTTTTCTATACTCTGGAGCGGTTTGTTTTGGGCGAAGTTTTTATAAGATGGGTAAAGGTTCTCCACAATGACACTCTTACTACAATCATCACCGACAGGGTGTGATCAAGCAATTTTCACATTTTTGGGGTCAGCCGACAGGTCTGTTCCCTTTCCCCACTGCTTTTTACAGTGGGGATTGAATCATTGGTGGAGGGCATTCATAGGGATCCCAATATATCAGCTCCAGACGTGGGGTCAAATTTACATCAGAGTTTATTGTATGTGGACGATGTCCTAATTCTTTCATCAAATCCAGCAGTTTCAGTCCCTCGCCTGTTAGCATTCATCTGTGTGTTTGTCACCTTTTTGGGGGACAAGATTAATCTTGCAAAATCAGAGGCTGTGCCTATGGTTGGTCTTATGAAAGTGTTAAATCTTGAGGGTGAATATCGATTCCCATTTAAATGGTCACAGGGGGGTTTTGTGTATTTGAGCATGTTCATTACTCCAGTTCTGAATCGGCTGTTCAAAGCCAATTTTGTTCAATTATTTGACAAAATCAAACAAACCTTCAAAGATGGAGGCGCTTCTGGTCTCGTGGTTGGGTCGGATAGCGCTTATTAAGATGAATATTCTCCCTCGTTTACTATCCCCTATATGGATGCTCCCCCTGATTTTGGATAAGCAAACATTCAGGAGACTGAACGGCTGGTTCAGCCCCTTTATTTGACATCGTCAGTGGCCCCTCATTAAATGAGCTAAACTGCGATTTTCTCACAGACTGGGGGGAGTGGATCTCCCAGACATTAAAAGCTACCAACGAAGCTCACTTTTATCCTACATGAGTGATTGGGCTTGTGGGGACCCTCTTTCAATATGGTTCGATATTGAAACCTCCCAGACTAAGGTGACCCCTTACTCACTTGCTGTGTTTGGACAAAATGAGGACAGTTAGGGAATATTTCCATAACCCAATAGTTA
Organism: Chiloscyllium punctatum; assembly: GCF_047496795.1. Taxonomy (NCBI): domain Eukaryota; kingdom Metazoa; phylum Chordata; class Chondrichthyes; order Orectolobiformes; family Hemiscylliidae; genus Chiloscyllium; species Chiloscyllium punctatum. The sequence goes on along the minus strand of NC_092756.1, from coordinate 73,234,202 downwards.
TCGATACTGTTAAAGCATGGAGGGCAATTCGGCAGAGGGAAGGCAATCTTGGCAAGACATCTTCTCTTACACCGGGTATGCCGGGTTTTCAACCGGGGATGATAGATTCAGGATCCAAACATTGGACATCTCGGGGTGTGCCTTGCGTGGGCGTTTTGTTTGAGGGAGACACAATGATGTCCTTCGAACAGTTAGCATGGAAACACGAGCTACCGAACAGGGACCTCTTTCGTTTTTCTCAAGTTAGGGATCTTATTAAAAAAAAAACAACACATTTGACTGATCCCGACACCTCCGACATAGAGAGGAGGGTGCTCAGTGCTAAGAGTACACTTTCTGTCAGCACTTTATGTCATCAATTGGAGGGGGGGTACCCCCTCAGATGAATTCGATCGACTCTGTTGGGTTTGGGAGAGAGAGCTAGGTGTTGAAGTCTCCTCAGAGGCAAGGTATCAGTATGCAATTGGACCCATGCTTTACAGTTGAAGATTCTCCACAGGTCCCACTTGGCCCCAGACTGTTTGTCAAAATTTAAACCACTGGTATCTTCAACATGTTTCAAGTGCAAGGTCGGTACAGGCACTCTTCTCCATTGTCTCTGGTCCTGTGGGAAGCTTCAAACATACTGGAGAGCTGTGGTGGGTGCAATGGAGCGGATTTTGGGTGTAAGGGTGGAGAAGGACCCGATCTCTCTTCTTCTGGGCCTGCCCAGTGTGCTCCCTGCAGATGAGCAGACGAAAAACATCTCAATATCCTCATATTTTGTGCAAGAAAGAATATCTTGTTAGGTTGGTTATATGAAAACCCCCCTGGGCCTGTTGTGTTGGTGGAAGATTGTTATGGAGCACATCCCCTTGGATTTTCTCACCAGTATGGTACACAACAAAACTGAGGCGGGTTGGAATTTTTTTTACATTTTTCTTGTGTTTTTTTGAATTGTTTTGATTTGTATTGTTTTGTATTTGTTGTAATATTAAAAGATACATTTTTTCAATAAAAATATATTTTAAAAATTGTGATAGTCATTTAAAAAGTCTCTGTAACACGAGTGAAAATCTTCAAGAAAGCTTACACTTACAGAGTCATAGACTTGTCCAGACCCTTCAGTCCAACTCGACCATGCCAACCAGATCGCCTCAATTAATCTAGTCCCAGAAGGCAGCATTTGGCCCATATCCCTCATTTTTTCTTGTCTTTCTGGGACCATTCCTTCAATGATGGCTGTGCAAACATTGAGCTTGCTAGACTTCCATACTGTCCTGTTGGCATTGAACAGAAAAAAGTGCAGGTGAAATAAATTCATTCCACACTCAATAATTTATATTTTAAATTGTATGAGTCGGACCAAGGTAATAGTGACCCTAAAGGTGGAAGATGCATGAAAATATTTGCTTTGCAAGTAATGATGAAGCAGTTATGAAGGGGCTCTGACATCACCACGGTCTGCAAATCATAATCGGCTTAACCAGACTCAAGAACTAAAGAGAAACCAAGAACATCTCACCAATATTACCATGAAGTTTGGTCACAGTGAAGGATCAATAGCGAGACCGCAAAAACACATTTCATATCTCTCTGTGCTGTAATTTTCTGCTGTCTTTCTCCATTGAAATAATATCCAGCTGCTTTATTCTTCCTGCCAAAGTGTATAACCTCACATATTCCCACATTGTCTTTAATTTGCTTAATTTTTGCTACTCCCTTAACCCACCCATCTCCCTCTGTAAACTCTGTGAGTCAGCCTCAGCAGTTGCCTTCCCACAAATGTTTGTCCAATCTGTGGATGTGGCACTCCAAGTTCTCCAACGATGGCCTAACTACCTCACATCTCCATTGTAGCCTACTTGCAATTGTATTCAATACCTTGACTAAGAAAGGTAAGGACCCAAATGAATAGCCACAGCCCCATCAGTTCCAACCTTGAACCCCCAGATTTCAATCATTTCCATTGACATATTGGACATCATCATAAATACCAAACATGCAGGTAATCTGGGGTTCAGCTGGTAATGCTGACAGAATATAGCTTAGACTGACACCAACACAAACAAAACAGAAGCTGCTTTGTCCAGAAATTGGTAGCTCTATCTGTTGGAGCCCCAGTGATCTCATGGATAAGGCACTAACTTCCTAATCCAGAGATTGTGGGCTCAAATCTTATTTGGGATATGATTTTGTTGAAACCTTCACTGTGCAGCTGATCTCAATCCTGTCTGGTCACGTGTCCATGGCAACAAAATTAGGCATTCTCAATTGATCCTCAGCTGGAGAAATTTGACCTGATAGAAAATTGGCCAAACTAAATTAAACAGCAGCTATCGGCTCCAGAGAACAGTGCAACTAAGATCAAAGCGTAACAAAGATTCAAGAAGAACCAGTTCCAACCAGACTGAGTGTTGTATATTGGAGAAGTGTCAGCCTGAGACAATCCACTTGAGAGCTCCTGGCATGACAACAGTGAAGGGTATTGATGTGACCCCATTGGATGATGTGAACCCAGCTCATGACCGTATTGGCCAAAGCCACAGAAGATTCTGGAAGATCAGGGACAGGAGAGGGGGAAAACACACCTGAACGCCAAACCCTAAGCAAAGCCTTGACTGGGTCCTGCAGTGGAACTCTGACCATCTGCTCCAAACCTGTTCATAAAAGTCCTCGCGTGAGTCGTGCAGGCCATTCAGCCCATCACATCCACACTGACCCTCTGAAGAGCATCCCATTCAGGCCCAACCCCTATCCTCTCACCCTGCATTCCCCAAAGCGAATTCACTGAACCTGCACATCTATGGACTGTGGGAGGAAACCAAAGCACCCGGAGTCCCCCATGGAGAGAATGTGCAAACTCTACACAAACAGACACCCAAGGGAGGAATCAAAGCCAGGTCCCTGACACTGTGAGGCAGCAGTGCTACCCACTGAGCCACCATGCCATCCCCAGGAGAATCTCAGCAGGTTTTCAGCCATTGTGACTGTGTTTTCTCTTTCATATAATTCACCTCAATCCTGCAAATCTTGTGCAAGAAGATGTTGGGCACCACTTCTCATCAACTGAATGCAGATTTTCCCAAAGTAGATTAGAAATCAAGTTGACGAAGGGCAAGTGACGGACACCCCAGATGGGACTCGAACCCACAATCCCTGACTTAGAAGGCCAGTGCCATATCCATTAGGCCACTGGGGTCACACAGAAGGCAGAATATCACAGCCTTTATGTACTGCACCCGACCTCTCATACTGTGTGTTTCTGAGTGTTATACTCTCACTGATTGTTTTTGACCCCTACCATCTCATGCTGAATTGTTGGCTGCTTGATTAATCAATCTCACTTCCCATTTGTCCCCAAACCGTCAGATGAGAAATTAACCAAACTCCAATGTTGCAAAACTCAAGTCTGTGGAATATGGAGCAGACAAGAAAACAGCAAAGGGCTCAATGTTATTTTGTGCAGCACCTTGAAGATATTTGCAGTTCGTGGGGAAGATGTAAGTGGAGATGTTGCAAACAGCTGCATTGAGGACAAATCAACAGAATCATAGCAGGAATTCAGCCCATTGTGGCTGTGCTGTCTCTTTCAGACAATTCACCCCAAGATCTCCCAATTCCTAGAATTATCTTGTGTAAGTTTCGAATAATCATCGTTAAAAATCAGACAACACCAGGTTGTAGTCCAACAGGTTTATCTCAAAGTACTAGCTTTCGGAGCGCTGCTGCTTCGTCAGGTGGTTGTGGAGTATAAGATTGTAAGACACAGAATTTATGGCAAAAGTTTACAGTGTGATGTCACTGAAATTATATATTGAAAAAAATCTGGATTGTGTGTGAAGTCTCTCATCTTTTCGAATGACCAGGTTGGTTTCAGTTCTTTCATGTGTAAATCACAAAACGTTTTTCATTGCCAAGTGAAATGGCAAGCTGTCCAATAAAAGTTAAATGCTGTGAATGCTGGAAATCTGAAACAGAGAAAATGCTGGAGAAATCATGACTCAAAAACATGATTGAATTTTCTGAAAAAGTCACAAAGAGGATTTATGAGGGCAGAGAGGTGGATGTGATCTTTATGGACTTCAGAAAGGTGTTCGACAAGGTTCCCCATGGGAGACTGATCAGCAAGGTTAGATCTCATGGAATACAGGGAGAACTAGCTATTTGGATACAGAACTGGCTCAAAGGTAGGAGACAGAGGATGGTGGTGGAGGGTTGTTTTTCAGACTGGAGCCCTGTGACCAATGGAGTGCCACAAGAATCAGTGCTGGGTCCACTACTTTCCATCATTTATATATATGTTAGTATCATTATGAGGTATCATTAGTAAGTTTGCAGATGACACCAAAATTGGAGGTGTAGTGGACAGCAAAGAAGGTTACCTCAGATTACAACCGGATCTTGATTAGAAGGGCCGATGAGCTGAGGAGTGATGGGTGGAGTTTAATTTAGATCAATGTGAGGGGCTGCATTTTGGGAAAGCAAATCTTAGCTGGGCTTATAGACTTAATGGTAATGTCCCAGGGAGTGTTGGTGAACAAAGAAACCTCAGAGTGTAGGTTCATAGCTCCTTGAAAGTAGAGTCGAAGATCGATAGGATAGTGAAGAAGGCGTTTGGTATGCTTTCCTCTATTCTAAATCAGTTGTGTACAGTCTATGCAGAGAGATAAGAACCAACAAAACATTGGAATGTTGACATTTCTCAAAGCTTGTGTATCGTTGTGAACAAAAAGGCATTTTGTACTTGGGCAGGAACTGATCACTGTTCATTGTCAGGCACCAAGAGGGTTTGAGAATTGAAAGAATGATGTGATAATTTGTCAGAAAGACCTGAGACTGCGTTGTTTCCCTGTTACACCTTGGCAGCAGCTGACCGAAACTTTAGTGTATCCCTCAACATGTCATCTGAGATGTTGGTACATGCTGGGCTGTAACGCTCGCTTGATGCCAAGACTTTACACTTGCAAATGGCTATGTGTGCCCTTGTAGCATATTGGTTAAACCACTGTCCTCCAAAGTGTGGGATTGTGGGTTTAATTTCCCTCTGGGCTGCTTACGTTTTAAGCTTGGTCTTTGTAGCTGACTTTTGTCCCATGATTCCTGAAGAAGGGCTGATGCCTGAAACGTCGATTCTCCTGTTCCTTGGATGCTGCCTGACCTGCTGCGCTTTTCCAGCAACACATTTTCCACTCTGATCTCCAGCATCTGGAGTCCTCACTTTCTCCTCGACTTTTGTCCCATGCCAACTTTATCACGATCCAAATTGACTGCATTTTTCAACTACTCTGTTCAAAATCACTGTGCCTGTGTTGAGATTATAGCGAATGCTGTGTAATAGAAACATGCACAAGGCAATTCCAGGATTTGGGAGATCTTGGGGAGAATTGTCTGACAGAGACAGCGCAGCCACAATGGGCTGAATGCCCGCTAAGATTCAGTTGCTTTAGAACATATGACATTGATCAAAGAACAGTACAGCACCAAACAGGCCCTTCAGCCCACGATGTTGTGCCGACCATTGATCCTCATGTATGCACCCGCAAATGTCTGTGACCATATGCATGTCCAGCAGTTTCTTAAATGTCCCCAATGACCTTGCTTCCACAACTGCTGCTGGCAACGCATTCCATGCTCTCAAAACTTTCTGTGTAAAGAACCCGGCTCTGACATCCCCTCAAAACTTTCCTCCAACCAGCTTAAAATTATGACCCCTGGTGTTAGCCATTTCTGCCCTGGGAAATAGTCTCTGGCTATCGACTCTATCCATGCCTCTCATATCTTGTATACCTCAATTAGGTCCCCTCTCCTCCTCCTTTTCTCCAATGAGAAATGTCCGAGCTCAGTCAACCTCTCTTCATAAGATAAGCCCTCCAGTCCAGGCAGCATCCTGGTAAACCCCCTCTGAACCCTCTCCAAATCATCCACATCTTTCCTATAATAGGGCGACCAGAACTGGACGCAGTATTCCAAGTGCGGTCTAACCAAAGAAAGCATTTGTTCTCAATGCAACATTTTGCAACATCTCCACCTACTTCCTCCCCAATAACTGTAAATATCTTGAAAGCGTTGCACAAAATAACATTGAACCCTTTGCTATTTTCCTGTCTGCTCCATTTTCCTCAGACTTGAGTTGTGCAATGTTGGAGTTTGGTTGGTTTCTTGTGTGTCCGTTTGGGGACAAATGGGAAGCGAGATTGATTTATCAAGCAGCCAATTTTTTAGCATGAGGTGGAAGTTGCAAAAAACAATTAGTGAGAGTATAAAACTGAGAAAAACACAATATGAGCCATCAGGGTGCAGTATTTAAAGGCTGCCAGTTTGACAGCAGTCATGTAGCCCCAGTAGCCTCATGGATAAGATATTGGGCTCCTAAGCCAGGGATTGTAGGTTCAAATCCTATCCTGAGTGCCTAACTTTCATAGGTTGTCCTCTTTGAACTTTACTTCTAATCGACATTATAAACATCCCCATGTCTGCATTCAGTTGATGGGAAGTGCTGTCCAACATGAACTTGCACAAAGTTGTCGGGGATCTGCAGGATTGGGTCGAAATTGCCTGAAAGAGACAGCAGAGCCACAATGGGGAAAGAACTGCTGAGATTCTCCTGGGACTGTCATGGTGACTCATAGTGTCAGTGACCTGGCTTTGATTCCTCCCTTGGGTGTCTGTTTGTGTCGAGTTTGTTCATTCTCTCCATGGGGTACTCGGAGTGCATTGTGTTCCTCCCACAGCCCAAAGATGTGCAGGTTCGGTGGATTGGTTTTGGGGAATGCAGGGTGAGAGGATAGGGATTGGGCCTGGATGGGATGCTCTTCAGAGGCTGAGTGTGGACTTGCTGGGCTGAATGGCTTGTCCCCCTCACTCTAGGGCTTTTATGAACAAGTTTGGAGCAGATGGTCAGAGCTCTGCTGCAGATCCCAGTCAAGGCTTTGCAAAGGGACTGGCATCCAGGTGTGTGTTCATATCCTTCTTTTCCCTGACCTTCCAGAATGTTCTGGAGCTTTGGCCAAAGGGGTCATGAGCTGGGTTCACATCATCCAATGGGGTCACATTGCCAGGAGCTAGACAACGGATTTACTCAGACTGACACTTCCAGTCATCGAGTCATAGAGATGTACGGCACAGAAACACACCCTCGGTCCAACCCGTCCATGCCGAACAGATATCCCAACCAAATCTAGTCCCACCTGCCAGCACCCGGCCCATCTCCCTCCAAACTCTTCCTATTCATATACCCATCCAGATGCCTTTTAAACGATGTAATTGTACCATCCTCCACCACTTCCTCTGGCAGCTCATTCCACACACACACACCACCCTCTGCCTGAAAAAGATGCCCATTAGGTCTCCTTTATATCTTTTCCCTCTCAACCTAAACCTATGCCCTCTAGTTCTGGAGTCCCCCACCCAAAGGAAAAGACCTTGGCGGTTTACCCTATTCATGCTCCTCATAATTTTATAAACCTCTGTAAGGTCACCCCTCAGCCTCCGATGCTTGGATCATATCCTTAGAGGAACTGGTATCAGCTTCCACCGCTGTGACTGTGTGTTCAACCTCATCCGTCCTCATTTTCAGGTCTCCCAGCTGCTGTTCATGCTTCTGCAGCATGATAGAGATCGGGGCCAGCTTCACCTCTATCAGCTTCCCCAAAATCTCGTGAGATTTCGCGAGCTCCTTCCCCAGGGCCTGGTAGGTAATCGAGTCCGAGGATCCTGCAGGCTGGGCCGGGGGCCTGGCCCCGGACACTGCTCCTCCCTTCTCCAACATCCCTGGACGTTGAAAACGCAGGTAAGTTGATTTTTCACAATGTCCTGGGACTCCACAACCTTTTCAGAGTCCCAGGATATCGCGATGGTCCGGAGTGGGCGGGATAGAAATTCTTCCCCCTTGTGCTGTGGTGCGAAGCTCTGCAACATGATTGTCTGAGATCACCGCCATCTTGGATCCCCAGAGTGCAGTGAGAGAATAAAACTCAGAAAAACACACAATGAGAGGTCAGGGTGCAGTATTTAAAGGCTGCCATTTTTGGGTTCACTGTGCAGCCCTAGTGGCCTAATGGATAAGGCATTGGCCCCCTGAGCCTGGCATTGTGGGTTCAAGTCCCATTTGGGGTGTCGGGCTCTGCCTTTTGTGTCGTTAATCTTTCAGCCACTTTGCAAACATCCCCATCTCTGCATTCAGTTGATGGGATGTGCTGTCCCATGTGACCTTACAGAAGCCTTTTGGGGATCTACAGGATTAAGGCTGAATTCCCAGAAAGAGACAGGACAGTCACAATGGCTGAAAACCTGCTGAGATTCTCCTGGGGATGGCATGGTGGCTCAGTGGGTAACACTGCTGCCTCACAGTGTCAGGGACGTGGCTTTGATTCCTCCCTTGGGTGTCTGTTTGTGTCGGGTTTGCACATTCTCTCCATGGGGTACTCCGGTGCTTTGGTTTCCTCCCACAGCCCAACGATGTGCAGGTTCGGTGGATTGGTTTTGGGGAATGCAGGGTGAGAGGATAGGGGTTAGGCCTGGATGGAATGCTCTTCAGAGGGTCAGTGTGGATGTGATGGTCTGAATGGCCTCCTCCCACCCCACTCTAGGGCTTCTCTGAACAAGTTTGGAGCAGATGGTCAAAGGCCCAGTCAAGGCTTCGTGAAGGGACTGCCATCCAGGTGTGTGTCCCTATGCTCCTTTTCCCTGATCTTCCCGAATGTTCAAATCAACATCATCACATTAAAGATATTTTGTTTCTTGTCTTAATGAGAAGGGATTTGCCTTCAAGAGCACAAAGGATTTGGATGTTGTCTCTTGAGGTTTGCTGATGAAACCGTTGATGTGCAGGGTCAACTTCAGATAATGGCAGAAACACTCTCCAGTGGTGACTGTCAGCGTTACCAGTCGTGAAGACTTCATCCAAGAAACTGACGGTGATCTTGGCCGCAGTCTCACCACGGCCTGCAAATCACAATCAGCTTAACCAGACTCAAGAACTGAAGAGAAACCAAGAACATCTCACCGATATTACCATGAAGGTTGGTCCCAGCAAAGGATGAACAGCGAGACCGCAAAAACACATTTCATATCTCTCTGTGCTGGAACCTTCTGCTGTCTTTCTCCATTGAAATAATATCCAGCTGCTTTATTCTTCCGACCAAAGTGTATGACCTCACACATTCACACATTGTCTTCCATTTGCTGCGTTTTTGGCTACTCCCTTAACCCATCCATCTCCCTCTGTAAACTCTGTGAGTCAGCCTCAGCAGTTGCCTTCCCACAAATGTTTGTCCAATCTGTGGATGTGGCACTCCAAGTTCTCCAACGATGGCCTAACTACCTCACATCTCCATCAGAGCCTCCTTGCAATTGTATTCAATACCTTGACTAAGAAAGGTAAGGACCCAAATGCATAGCCACAGCCCCATCAGTTCCAACCGTCAACCCCCAGATTTCAATCATTTCCATTGACATATTGGACCTTATCATAAATTCCTAACATGCAGGTAATCTGGGGTTCAGCTGGTAATGTTGACAGAATATAGCTTAGACTGATACCAACACAACCAAACCAGAAGTTGCTTTGTCCATAGATTGGTAGCTCTATCTGTTGGAGCCCCAGTGACCTCATGGGTAAGGCACTAACTTCCTAAACCAGAGATTGTGGGCTCAAATATTATTTGGGATTTTGATTTTGTTGAAACCTTCACTGTGCAGCTGATCCTAATCCTGTGTGGTCACGTGACCATGGCAACAAAATCAGGCATTCTCAATTGATCCTCAGTTGGAGAAATTTGACCTGACAGAAAATTGGCCAAACTAAATTAAACAGTGGAGATCTGACCATCTGCTCCAAACCTGTTCATAAAAGCCCTCGCGTGAGAAGGGCAGGCCATTCAGCCCATCACATCCACACTGACGCTCTGAAGAGCATCCCACCCAGGCCCAACCCCTATCCTCTCACCCTGCATTCCTCAAAGCCAATCGACCGAACCTGCACATCTTTGGGCTGTGGGAGGAAACCAAAGCATCCGGAGTACCCCATGGAGAGAATGTGCAAACTCGACACAAACAGACACCCAAGGGAGGAATCAAAGCCAGGTCCCTGACACTGTGAGGCAGCAGTGCTACCCACTGAGCCACAATGCCATCCCCAGGGGAATCTCAGCAGGTTTTCAGCCATTGTGACTGTCCTGTCTCTTTCAGGGAATTCACCCCGATATCCTGCATATCCTCAACATTCTGTATTTTTCTGACACAAGGTACCACCAAACCAACACAGACCTGGGGGTTCTCCAGAGATGAGAAATTGACTTGACCTTGATTGAAGATCAGCCGTGAAGATGAGGGTTAAAAGTCGGACACCCCAGATGGGACTTGAACCCACAATCCCTGGCTTAGGAGGCCAGTGCCTTATCCATTCGGCCACCGGGGCCACATGTGTGTCGTTAAAATGGCAGCTTTTAAGTTTTGTTTTGCAAGAACACACTGACTGTGGCTCAGCCAGCACAGAGTCAGTGCCCTGGACTGAGGGGATTCTCAATCTCCTGGTTATGTATGTTTTTCTCTTTACCCCCGCACTGCTGCCTAACTGTGGTAGTGCTTATATTTTCCCCAGCCCCCATGTTGTGTGTGTGCAGGTGTGAGACACAGTGAAAGACAACAGATGGACAAATCTTTATTCAATTCCCACCACCAGGAAGAAAGGAAACACCCGAGTGTCCAGTGACAAGCATCAAAGGGCAATGCTGTGTGACCAAACAGTGAGGGGGAGGGCACTCTCTGAACAGCTCAAGGATGTTGGTAGACACTGCGTGCTCCTTCTCCAGGGACACCCGGGCTCGAACGTAACCATGGAAGAGGGTCAGGCAATCGGTCCGAACAACCAGTTTGGCCAGGCCCAGGAGCAGACCCACGAGGAGATCCTCTGACCAACCCTCCCCCCTCGGCACTGGGTGCCCAATGATGGGGAGTGTGGGGGCTGAAGTCCAACCAGAAACGGAGGAGAAGGTTTCCCAGAAAGCTAAAAAGGGAGTGCAAGCGCCCTGTTCCATGCACTCCACAGCACCACAGAACAAGCAGTTGGGCTGGGAGTCCGTGAACCACCACAATCTGCGGACTGCCGCGTGCAATACCCTCCACCCCAGATCCCCGTGAGAAAGGGGGAGGACTCCCATGTAGAGAGCCCTTCACTGGGGAAGGTCCCCACCGCCCGGTGGTAAATGGGCACGCCAGGGTGTGTCCGGGAGGTGGATGAGGGTGTGCAGCAGCAGTCTGTACAGTGCCCTGTGTGATACACCCCTGAAAGGGACAAAACTAAACTCGGGAGACAGCTCAGGTTGTGGGGCACAGTCTCCCGCAGGAAGTACAGGACCCTGGGGCCAATGTGAAATTCCGTCCGGGGAGGAGTGAGTGCAGACGGGATCCCACCGCACACCTGAGCATCCTCCAACTGGGGCACTACGTGGGGTCTGAGCACCGTCGTTTTAAGGCGTCGGATGGTGGTGGCCACGTACCGGACGTCTACCGCTGCCCTGCTCGCTATATCCTGCGGCAGCGTCCAGCCCAGGCCCCCACCATCCAGCACGTCCCCGACCCTGGTCACCCTCACAGTCACGGCCCTCCCTTCCGACAGTCACTCGAACCCACGAGTACGGAGGTGCGGATTCCTGAGCAACGTCTCCCTGACGACAGCCGTTACTCCAGCCGGAGGGTAGGCGTGACGCGATTCGACCATGTTCCAGACCGTGAGCAGGTCCTGGTAAAAGACAGGCAGTGTCCTGAGAGTGACCTCCAAACCATCACGGTCCCTGAACAGGAGCTGAGTCTCGTAGTTGAGGTTACGCACCTGGTGGAAAAAATACGTCGCCAGGGCACCCCGCCCAGGGGGAGGCTCAATGTAAAGGTATCGCTGCAAGGTCTGAAGGTGGAACGTCGCTACCTGGGTGTGAACGCACACCAGCGACTGACCGCCCCCCTCAATATGGAGACTCAGGACCTGCGCAGTGACCCAGTGCATCTTTTTGTCCCAGAAGAAGTGAACCAACATTCTCTGGATGTCAGCGACAAAACCAGGTGGAGGGACCAAAGTGACCAGCCGGTACCACAGCATGGCAGGCACCAGCTGGTTTATGACCAACACTCGACTCCTGTGAGAAAGCACTCGGAGCAGTCCTGTCCAGAGGCCTGGGCGAGCCGAGACTTTGGCCTCCAGCTCCTGCCAGTTCCCCGGCCAGGATTCCTCAGCCAGGCTGAGGTAGACCCCCAGGTCGAGGAGATGGTGGTACTCCAGCTGAACCCCCGTAACTCCACCGGCAGAGACTCCACCCGTCACGGACTGACCAGTTGTCTGGAATATTAGGCCCAGTTGATCCTGGTGGAAGAGGCCGCTGAGTACACGGCCTGGCACTCACACATCCTCCCCAGGTCAGCAGGGTCGGTGAAAGGGAGGAGCACGTGGTCAGCGTAGGCCGAGATGACCACCCCCGTGCCCGCACCATGCAGAACCAGCCCCGACAATCTCCTCCACAAGAGGAACAGGAAAGGCTCCACGCACAGGGAATCCAGCTGGCTGGACAGGGGGCAGCCTTGGCGTACTCCTCTCCCAAAGTGAAGGGGCACTGTCATGGAGCCATTAACTTTAAAACTCATTGCACCTGCCTCCACTTGGTCCACATCCACACAAGCATTTCCTGTCATGTACCTGTCCAAATGTCTTTCTCATACAATCCATACAGTGTGGAAACAGGCCATTTGGCCCAACAAGTCCACCCAGACTCACTCCCCTACATGTCCTCATGACAAATGTACCCAACCTTCACACGGTGGCATGGTGGTTAGCACTGCTGCCTCACAGCGCCAGACACCCGTGTTCAATTCCCACCTCAGGCGACTGTCTGTGTGAAGTTTGCACATTCTCCCCGTGTCTGCGTGGGTTTCCTCCGGGTGCTCCGGTTTCCTCCCACAGTCCAAAGAGGTGCAGGTCAGGTGAATTGGCCAATCTAAATTCCCTGTAGTGTTAGGTAAGGGGTAAATGTAGGGGTATGGGTGGGTTGCCCTTCGGCGGGGCGGTGTGGACTTGTTGGGCCGAAAGGGCCTGTTTCCACACTGTAAGTAATCTAATCCCTGAACAGTCTGGCCAATTTTGCATGGCTAATTTACTTGTGGGAGGAAACTGGAGCACCTGGAGGAAACCCACACAGACACGGGGAGTAAGTGCAAAATCCACACAAACTGTCACCAGAGGCTGAAATTGAACCTCGGTCCCTGGTGCTGTGAGACAGCAGTGCTAACCACGGAGCCAACTTGGAAACTCTACACAAACAGACACCCAAGGGAGGAATCAAAGCCAGGTCCCTGATGCTGTGAGGCAGCAGTGCTACCCACTGAGCCACCATGCCATCCCCAGGAGAATCTCAGCAGGTTTTCAGCCATTGTGACTGTGCTGTCTCTTTCAGACGATTCACCCCCCCATCCTGCAGATCCCCGAAAATCTTGAGCAAGAACATGTTGGGCACCACTTCCGATCAGCTGAAAGCAGACAAGGGGGATTTCTCCAAAGTCAATTAGAAATAACATTGACAGGAAACAAGCCATAAATAATCAGACATCCCAGATGAGACTTGAACTCAAAAACCCCTGGTTTAGGAGATCAGTGCCTTATCCATTAGGCCACTGGGGATACACCCATCGAGGTTAAATGGCAACCTTTAAATACTGAACCCTGCCCTGTCATATTGTTTTTTTCTGAGTTTTCTACTCTTTCTGATTGTTTTTAACCCCTTCCATTTCATGCTAAATTGTCGGCTGCTTGATAAATTGACCTTGCCTCCCACTTGGACCCAAACGGACATTTGAGAAATCACAGCGGGTCAGACAGCGTCCGAGGAGCAGGAGAGTCGACATTTCGAGCATAGGCCTAAAGAGCTTATACTCGAAACATTGACTCCCCTGCTCCTCGGATGCCACCTGACCAGCTGTACTTTTCCAGCACCACACAGTTTGACTCTGATCTCTTACATCTGCAGTGCTCACTTTCTCCCAGTCGAGAAATCAACTCAACTCCAACTTTGCAGACCCACAGTTTGAGGTAAATGGAGCAGAAGGAAAAGGGCTCAATGTTATTGTGTGCAGCACTTTCAAGATATTTGCAGTTAGTGGGGAAGGAGGAAGTGGAGATGTTGCAAAAAGCTGCATTGAGGACAAATCAACAGAATCATAGCGGGCATTCAGCCCATTGTGGCTGTGCTGTCTCTTTCAGACAATTCACCCCAAGATCTCCCAAATCCCGGAATTACCTTGTGCAAGTTTCTATGTCACATCATTTGCCATAATCGCAACGTAGGCACAGTGATTTTTAACAGAGTACTGAAAAATTCAGTCAGCATGGATTGAGATGAAGTTGACATGGCATAAAAATCAGCAACAAAGCCCAGGCTTAAAACCCAAGCCCCCCAGATGGGACTTGAACCCACAATTACCAGTTTCGGGAAGCCAGTGCCTTGACCATTCAGGCCCTAGGGCTCCCACCTTGGATTCTGTGTGGAAAGTGTTGACCCCAAACAAGTGCTACAGCTGAACATGTTCCAAGAACGAGGATTATATGTTGAGGGACACACTAAAGTATGGAGCAGCTGCTGTCAAGGTGTAACAGTTAAAGAACACTGTCTAAGGCCTTTCTGACCAGTTATGACATCGTTCCTTCATTTCTCAGACCCTCTTGGTGCCTCAGAATGAAGAGAAATCATTTCCTGCCTCAGTAGAAAGATCTGCCTGAACTTGTGAGACCGCCCTTTGTGGAAGAGAGCCAGCCCTATATTGGGACAGGAAGGAGATTCCAATGGCCAAACGTGGATTGTTCCAGTTAATATCCTTTCTCAGATGGATAGAGGTATGGAGAGAGTAAAAATTGTGGGAATTTGGGAAATGCTGACAATCTGTTTTAATATGTTGTGAATAAAATCAAGTTGATCCGCAAACCAAATTTTGTCCCCCTTTGTCTTCATCACCAACAAGAATACTGAAGGAAAGTTGAGTTTAATTCCATTGTGTTGCTAATGTTCATCTGGTTGATCATTGGAAATTAAAAGCCATGTGACACAACAGGCAGAGTCAATCTTTAGCTGTTTAGAAGTTCAGCAGAGAGAAACAGACTTACTTTGTGATATAATAGGTAATTCCTGTCCCATTGATCTATTAACTGCAGGGAACTTTCAGATACGTGGTATCTTTAGAGCAATTAAATATCCTCCCAAGATATATGCTTTCACTCTCAACTGAAGATGTTCTAACTTCAATGGCTAAGAGTATTAACCAATAAATCAATGCCAAGCCAGTTGAAGTATTACACTTGGCACATCATCATCGCTGTAATTGCAGAATGCAGCATAACCTATTCCGTCTTCTAACATACTGACAGCCAACTTTTCAGAAGTCTCCTTACACGACTCTGAAAACAAATTAAAAGAAACCAATTAAACCAAATAAGCACAAATTAAAATGTCCCAGTCATTTAAAAAGGCTCTGTAACAAAAGTCAAAATCTCCCAAGAAAGCTTACACTTACAGAGTCACAGAGTTGGACAGATCCTTCGCTCCAACCCGTCCATGCCAACCAGATATCCGAAAGTTATCTAGTCCCACAAACCAGCATTTGGTCCATATCCCTCTGAAGCCTTCTTATTCATGTCCCCATCCAGCTGCCTTTTAAATGTTACAGAGTCTTAGAGTTGTACAGCACGGAAACAGACCCTTTGGTCCAACTCGTCTGTGCCGACCAGATATCCTGAATTAATCTAGTCCGACTTGCCAGCATTTGGCCCATATCCCTCTAAACCCACCCTGTTCATATAGCCCCATCCAGATGCCTTTTAAATGTTTTGGAGGAGCCGGGGTTAGACTGGGGTGGACAAAGTTAAAAATCACACAACACCAGGCTATAGTCCAGCGGGTTTATTTGGAAGCACTAGCTTTCGAAGCGATGCTCCTTCACTGGGTGGTTGTCTTCACCTGATGAAGGAGCAGCGCTCTGAAAGCTAGTGCTTCCAAATAAACCTGTGGGATTATAACCTGGTGTTGTGTGACTTTTAACTTCTAAATGTTGTTATTGTACAAGCCTCCACCACTTCCTCTTGCAGTATGTTCCATATAAGCACCACCCTCTGCATGAAAAGGTTGCCCCTTAGGTTCCTTTTAAATTTTTATTCCTCTCACCTTAAACCTTTTCCCCTCTGTTTTTGTACTCCCCCACCCTGGGGAAAAGACTGAAGCTATTCACCCTATCCATGTCCCTCATGATTTTATAAACCTCTATAAGGCCACCCTTCAGCCTCCGACACTCCAGTGAAAATAGCCTCAGTCTATTCATCCTCCCCCGAGAGCACAAACCCTGTAACCCTTGCAGCACCCTTGTAAATCTTTTCTGAATGCTTGCAAGTTTTGCAACATCTTTCTATAGCAGGGAAACTAGAATTGAACGCAGTATTCCAAAAGGTGGCCTAACCAATATCCTGTACAGCCACAACCCAACATCCCAATTCCTATACTCAATGCTCTGACTCATAAAGGCAAGTGGATCAAATCCCTTCTTCACTGTGATATCTACCTGCAACTCCTTCTCTTCCTAATCTGTGTGTATGTGAGTTACAATAATCTTTTTGCATTCTGATATGAATAGATTCACTCTTTTGTTAATTCAACATATCCAGGTTTAATTGGCTACTTTTAAACACCAATTCAATTGGTTTGGGAGGAAGACATCCACAAGAAAGGGTCCCTTTTTAAATTAACCTGTTAGTGACCAACCAAGGATCCAGGTAAATGAAGAAAGGAAACCATTTCATCCCTGCTCACCTGGGAGCTTAACAATTTGGGGTATCTGTCTGGAACTGTAATAACGTGGGGAACAATTCTCACACCAGCCTCTCTTTGTAAGTGCTCCATGTATTTACGAAACAATGCCCTTCACCAGCACATCTCAGTGATATATTTAACATTCCATTCACATTAATCACTGCAAGGGCATGGTCTACATTAAGAATATAAACAGTAACTGGTGAAACACTCAGGTTCGGAAGCATCGGCTGAAAAAAACAAAATGAATATTGCAAATTGATAATTGTGTTTCTCTCCACAGATGCTGCCTGACCTGCATTTCAATATTTCCTGATTTTATTGCAGATTTCCAGCACTTTTGGTATTTAACTTGTGTATAATTTTTTTACGTAAGGAGAATGGAGACTTGAAAACATTGAATGGGACTTTTGCTCATTAACCTCTTGGGAATTGTCTGCTGTTGAATGATTTGATTCAGACTTTAGACAAGGTGCAATCATGACAAAGTCTGTGGGATTGTACTTATTATATATCAAGGAACAGCTCATCAAATAAGGCAATCCTCTGAAACATATGAATTCTCACCTCAAGTTTGGGGAGAAAGGTATAAAGGATCAGTATTAGATGGGGTGAGATCTGATCAACTTCAGAAAAACTTTGATCTTAAAACTACAATTCTACAGTGAAAGTGAAATATTGCGAAGTGTATGGTTAATTGTCGATGATATTTGTTCCTCCTTATTTAATTTCTATAAGTATCTGTAGAGTAATTTATAAACATATATTTAAGAACCATTGTCATGCATTATTTTGGTAATTTTATAATTTGCCATTACTTTCTCTTCACCTTATTCAAGGAGAGTGTTTATGACAGTGAGTGATACCACACAGTATTTCAATTGCACTGAATTGGTTTTGAAAGATAACTCAATAAATGCAGGTTGATGCTGTCGATCGTTCCTGTTGATAGATTTCGTTGACCTGTTCAGACGTGTTATGATGTTAAGTCTTAGGCAAAAAGAGGAAGAAGTTACAAGTAAGGTTCAAGAAACTGAAGACAGACAGAGCCCTGAAGATTACAGGAATGAACTCAAACTAGGAAATAGAGAATTTGAAGGGACCGTGCGATGTTTATGGAAAACAGGATTAAGGAACCTCCAAGGCATTTTACAGAGGGATAACAAGCAACAGGTCACCAGGGAAAGGGTACGTCTTCTCAGAGCAAAGGAGGGAATTTACACAGGGAGCCGGAGGAAATGGGTGAGGTTCTTAATGAATAAACTGCATTGGTATTTCCAAAGGATTCTGGGTAGTCCAAGATGGAGGACGGGAAAAAGTTGTGACTGTAAGAGCTGCCCCATTTTTGAGGCATTTTAGGTGTTGGGGGTGATTTCCTCAAATTCCAGGAGCAGCAATTACTGTTTTATTATGCAACTTTGCAGAAAAAAAACTCAAAACAACGGCACTTTTAAAAGGAAGAAAATCAGACAAAGAAAGTGAGTACATGGTCAGGGGGGCGGGAGGGAAGAAACCTACACTGCTCACTGATATGGATAGGAAGGGTCGAGTGGGATATGGGCCCAGTGTGGGCGAATGGGACGGGATTAGATTAGGATATGGGGTCGGCATGGACGGGTTGGAGCGAAGGGTCTGTTTCCATGCTGTACATCTCTATGGCTCTATGACATGGTGGATGGTGAGTCTTGTATATTGATATTCTAGAGTTTTTCAATATTAAAAAGGAGGTGTTGGGTGTTTTGAAAAGCATTAAGTTAGACAAGTCCCCAAGACCTGATGGAATCTATCATAGAATCCTGAGAGAGGCAGGTGTGGAAATTGCTACAGATTTGTACAAAATATCTGTATCCTTTATAGTCACAGGAGAATTCCCAGAGGACTGGAGAATACCCAATGTTGTCTCTTTCTTTAAGAATGGCAACAAGAATAATTCAGGAAATTAAAGGCCAGATTGGCTTCCTGTTATTCATTGCTTGGACATCACTGTCTGTGCCTGGATGGTACCCTCTGGAAGTCACTCTGTAAAGATCTCCACCCCTCTACCATGGGGTCTCAGGATCTCAAGGTGTTCCTCTCTTTGGCCAAGGTTTCGGTCCATGTGTAATGGTTTCCTGAATGTGGTTCCTGTGAATTGCCTTGTGCCATGAAAAGGGATCACTCCATGCAGGCTGTAGTTGGGTTGAAGTGTTATGGAGAGCAGGCAGGAAAGTGGAGTTGAGGCCGAGATGAGATCAGCCATGATCGTGTGGAATGACAAAGCAGGCTCGAGGAGCTGAATTGCCGAATTTTTAAGATCTCTCTGCTTGGCCACTTTTCGTTGTTGCCTGTCCCAAAGTCCACCTTGGAGGATGGTTACCTGAAGGATCGAGGTTGAAAGTCCCTAATCGTTGAAGTGATCTCCGACTGGGAGGGAACACCTCTGTTTGGTGATTGTTACGCGGTGCCCATTCATCTGTTGCCGTAGCCTCTGCTCGGTCTCGCCAATGTACCATGCATTGGGCATCCTTCCCTGCAGCGTATGAGATAGACAACGTTGGCTGAGTCACGTGAGTACCTGCCGCGTACATAGTGGGACATGTCCCCGTGTGTAATGGCGGTATCCATGGTGACACTCTGACACGTTTTACAGTGTCTGCTGTGACAGGGTTGTTTGGTGTTGTCCTGAAGGCCGGGCAGTTTGCTGTGAACAATGGTCTGTTTAAGGTTTGGTGGCTGTTTAAAGGTGAGAAGTGGAGGGGTGGGGAAGGTCTTGGCGAGGTGCTCATCCTCATCGATAATGTGTTGCAGGCTGTGGAGAATGTGACGTAGTTTCTCATCTCCTGGTAAGTACTGGACAATGAAGGGTACCCTGTTGGTTACAGCTCGTGTCTGTCTCCTGAGGAGGTCATTGCAGTTTCTCCCTGGGGCATGTCAGAACTGGGGATTGATGAGTTAAGCATCGTATCACATTCTTATCAGGGCATCCTTGTGTACTTCCAAGTGCCCCTCACATTCCCCCTCACCTGAACAGATCCTGTGTAAGTGTACGGCTTGTACAGAGGGGACGGCTGTTTTAATATGTTGAGGGTGGGTTTGTGGTTGAGTGAGGTGCTGTGGTGTCCATCCTTGATGGACATGCATGTGTCCAAGAATGAGACAGATACTAAACAGTAGTCCATGGTGAGTTTGATGGTGGGATGAAACTCGTGAAATGTTGGTGAACATAAACGTTGGGAGAGTGCAGCATTGTTCTGACATGAACACAACCGAGGTTGAGGGGATCAATTCTCCTGACATGGCCCCAGAAGCACGTGTTGTCCCAATGACCTAACAGCTCCATCTCTGATCTTCTAAGCTACTGCCTGTGGTTTACATCCCTTCTGGGGATACTTTCAATTTAAACATTCTCTCCAATTAAAACCCTCTCACTGCATTATCTCCATTCAAATTCAGTTAATCTCTGACCTGCTGTCTATAAAAATCTGCATGGCTGCTTTGAGATCTTCGAACTCTACAACCATTGAGCTTGCTTGACCTCTATACTGTTCTGTTGGCATTTAACAGGAAAAAATGCAGGTGTAATAAAGTTATTCCTCACTGAATAATTTATATTTAAATTCGATGAGTTGGACCAAGATAACAATGACCCTAAAGGTGGAAGATTCATTGAAAATATTTGGTTTGCAAGTAATGATAGACACAGTGAAAAGTTTTGTCTTGTGAGCAATACAGGCAGCTCACAGAGTTAAGTAGCATAGATAAGTAAATAATAGGGAAACAGCAGCAGGAACAAAAACACAGGTACATGCGAATACGAAGAGTCTGTGAGACCGTTCAGTATTCTAATAACAGTAAGGTAGAAACTGTTTCAAAACCGGTTGGTGCGTGTGTTCAGGCTTCTGTACCTTCTCCCCGATGGTAGAGGTTGTAGAAAAACATTGCCAGGGTGAGATGGATCTTTGAGAATGCTGGGGACCTTTCCTTGACAGTGGGCCTGGGAGATGGATTCTATAGATGGGAGGTTGGCCTTTGTGATTGTCTGGGCCGAGTTCACCACTCTCTGTAACCATCTCCGATCTTGAATGGTATAGTTGCCAAACCAGGTAGTGATACATCCAGACAGAATGCTGTCGATGGTGCACCTATAAACGTTGGCAGGGGTATTCTCTGTCAGTAATATCCGATGTTCTGGAGGGATCAGTGTTGAAGGGTTGGTTTGTTGATGAGAGTGTGATGAGAGCTGGCTTCCAAAAAC